>NW_027468881.1:17792420-17834920 GCF_046254945.1 Alosa pseudoharengus
AAGAAAAACAGTGTTTCCCACACATTGACTTATTTGTGGAGCACCGCCACAAATTCAAGATTGACCGCCACACCAAGACTTTTTTTTTTTTTCTTGTCCTATTTAAATTCAGTGAAGTCCTGTTTAATTGCACGCCCTCGCGCTGCTATGCGCACCCATGGCTAATGCAGCCTCTGCCCCGTTCTCCCTTTCTCTCTCTCTCTCTGGACGCGCCCCTCCACTGCGTGCTCACCAATTAAAATGCTATCGTGCAGGAATTGTTTTTATTTTTCTATGTTTTGAAGACGAGGCTAAAATGCTATTAAATCCGATTAGCATCATGACCATGCTGCGCAAATCTGTTCAAAACTGTTGCATTCAAGTTAACTCTGGTACTCCTCAATTAAATTATTTGCAAGCTTGTAAACATCCATGGATAGGCCTACCTAAGATAATGTTAGAATAGTGCTAGGACCTTATCCTAATGTTATAGCTGCTTGTAGGCTACAGTATATCGACTAAGCTAATTATGCAGGATAAATTTAACTGTAGCTTACTTTTAAATTTGATTCCTGTTCAATCCAGATGTAACTCAAGAGGGCTTGTCCCCAGGATATTAAGTTCTTGGTTTGAAATTTCGTTATTTCTAATAGGTCCATCTCCAAGCTTTACTCAGTGCTACTTACTGATGGAGCGCTAACACAGCAGGTCAGTTGTCACAATACAAGTAGAATTTGTCAATACAATGGAGCTCATAGGCCAAGCATAGGCCTACTGCACAGTGTGTAATCAATAGCCTAGTAAAGCAATAGTATGCCTAACACCTGCCCTGCCATCACAAATTGAGAAATTGAGTCTTTGAGGAACGCTGAAAGAATATGCTATGCAACTCAATTTAGGGGAGGAGAGGGGTGATGGGTGAAGGTTGTGGAGCTGTGTGTGCATGTGTGTGTGTGTATGTGTGTGCATGTGTGTGTGCATGTGTGTGTGTGTGTGTGTGTGTGTGTGTGTGTGTGTGTGTGTGCTGTGTAGTGTGTGTGTGTGTGTGTGTGTGTGTGTGTTTGTTTTCCCTCACCATGCAGGCTGTGCTCCAGATGTCTGCCGGGGTGCCGTACTCGGCCCCTATGAGTACCTCTAGGGCTCGGTACTGGCGCGTCTGAATGTCCTCTGTGAAGTGCTTGTGCTGATGGAGAGAGAAAGAGAGGAACAAATCATTAGGGACTAGGATTCTAGGAAAATCACACATTACATTAGCCGTCTAAATGCCCAATTTATTTAAATGTACGGTAATTTTGAGAGATCAATGACAAGGCTAACAGGGAATAAGCTCTTATGCTGAGTGACTGCTGCTGACTAATGATTAAATTACTAAATTGTAAATACAACCCCAAAACAGAAAAAGTTGGCAAGTTGTGTAAAATGCAAATAAAGACAGAATGTGATGATCTACAAGTCTATATTTAGCAGCAAAAAGGACATATCAAATCTTGAAAATGAAAATTTGGACTATTTCATGGAAAATATATGTTGATTTTGAATTGGATGTTTCAAATAAAGTTGGGACAGGAGCATGTTTACCACCATGCTGCTTCACCTCTTCATTTAACAAAATCCTATATATTTTTAGAGACCATTTGCTAGAGTTTTGAGAATGAAATATTGTCCCATTACTACCCAATATATGATTTCAGTTGCTCAACAGTATGGGGTATTCTTAGTCATGTTAGTCATTCTATTATGCACCCAATTTGACAAATCTGGATTGCAGACAGGCCATTTTAGCACCTGGACTCTTCCTCTATGGCAGGGGTCTCAAACTCAAATGAGCGGGGGGGCCACTTCTGCCAATGTCATCTGATTGGAGGGCCACGTCAGTGTTAAAGAATAATACAAAAAAACAATGGCTATTTCCTAAAATGCAATGTTTTTTTCAAATACTGTATTTTCAAACACAAAACTACAAACAGAAAGTGTAAGTCTTTTTATCTATTTTAGACACCTGTGCTAGCAACCTTAGCTTATAAATGAAATAATGATAAAGTAAATATTAATACAAATGATAAAACCTGACAAACTAGGCGTCAGGTTTAAGAAAGCAATACCATTGGATTTTTATATCAAAATTTCAAAAAGCCATGGCTTGAAAGTGGTCAGAGATAAAGTCCTATTGTAAATGTAAAAATCTTTGAGTATAAACAGAAGTTTATGAAGGGAGTAAATTTACCCATCTAATTTGCCACTGGATGGCAAGCACCTCAGATTATGCACCTTTCAGTAAATACTGGATGAACATATTTGGGCAGGTTTACTTTTTTTGTCATATTACCCACATAACAAATTAACAAGAAAACACCTAAGATGTACAGTGATGGCCAAAAGTGTTGGCACCCATGCTAAAGTTGACTGAAAAGAGGAATATAAAATCATCTTTTGGAAATTGATCTTAATGCCTTAAGTGAAAAATGAGGAAATATCTAACCTTTAAGGACACCAATTTTCTTAGTGAATGAATAATGTATCATAAATAAATAAATGTTCTTCCTTAAAATACAGGGGTCATAAGTATTGCCACCCCTATGTTACATTCCCATAGAGACAGGCAGATTTTTATTTTTAAAGGCCAGTTATTTCATGGATCCATTCATGTTATTTCAGTTAGCCTATTAGCTGGTTTGATGCTCATTGAGCTCAATGCAATTGAACAGGATGCACAGTATTCTGGATCCATAAAATAACTGGCCTTTAAAAATAAAAATCTGCCTGTCTCTATGGGAATTTAACATAGGGGTGGCAATACTTATGACCCCTGTATTTTAAGGAAGAACATTTATTTATTTATGATACATTATTCATTCACTAAGAAAATTGGTGTCCTTAAAGGTTAGATATTTCCTCATATTTACACTTAAGGCATTAAGATCAATTTCCAAAAGATGATTTTATATTCCTCTTTTCAGTCAACTTTAGCATGGGTGCCAACAATTTTGGCCATCACTGTATACTAACAATAGTAAATTATTACTAGCCTAGCCTATAACCACAAGGCCTACAATAAAGTATCCTGGTCAAATCAGTTCCTATCGCGGGTGACTTTGTAGTTCTTCAGAGCCCTATTTCTACTAGCCCTGCTGTCTGTACCACGTCCATTATGGACACTATCATCACGATTACCACTGCAACCTCCAAGCTATGTTGGGCAGAGGGTCGAAATAAGCATGGTATGCTTAGTGGACACTGTCGTATACACACAAAGACGCACCTCCATTCACAGAAGCACCGTGATTATCACTGTCAATAGACGATCGATCATAATCTCCAAAAGGATATTCTCCTTCAGAATCAGAATAGGTGAATAACATGTCTTAGGTAGCCTAGGCTTTCATCACACGTGAACGTTTTTCAACATTTGGTGTAGGCCTATTTATGCTTCAATTTGTGCAAAACTATGGCCTGCATTGCTTCCGCGTCATTACAAATGCACGTCTTCGTGTTTCTCGCGTGTAATACAAGCATTTCCTGAAAACTTTGTGCAGCGATTTTGGGTTTGAATCAAGCTCTGGATGTCTAGCACATAGTGGAGGAGAGTACAAATGGGATTTGTCACCGTACTTGGATCTATCGTCTATTTTAATCAGTATCGTTGTTTGTCGCAATCAAAAATACCCTCAAGGGCCGGATTACATTATTATTTTGACATACGTCGCGGGCCGGAATTGGGCCCGCGGGCTGGGAGTTTGAGACCCCTGCTCTATGGAGAAATATTTAAATTTGCAGAATTATTTTTGCCAATGTTTTCCTGAAATATTCAAGGTCTTCCCAGGAAAAGACATTGCCTGGATGGCAGTATATGTTGCCCAAAACCTGTATACATAATTCAGAATTGATTGTGCTTTGCCAAATGTTGCATGCATGCTGTAGGCACTAATGCTCCTCCACACCATCATAGATGTTGGTTTCGAACTGAGTACTAAAACAAGTTTGATAGGTTGGATACTTGGATAGGCCCTCTCCTCTTTAGCCCAGATGAGTCCATGATTTCCAAAAAGAATGGCACATTTTGATTGGTCTAACCACAGGACTTTTTCCATGCTACCTCAGTCCATTTTAGGCCCAGATAAGATGGTGGTATTTTCTGTATCATGTCTCAATACAATTTTGGCTGTTATAAATTTTGGCTGCAGTTTTTGAACTGTGGACATAGACAATCGTTATCAGAGGTTTTCTTGAGCCCATACAATGACTGGTCTGGAAACAGGTCTGGTGTTGATGCAGTGCCATCTGAGGTCCAAAAGACCATGGCCATCCAATTAGTCTTTCAGCTCTTTCCCTTGTTTGCTAAGATTCCTCTGGATTCTCTGAATGTTTAGATAATATTATGTTCTGTAGATGAATACTCCTACATCTTTACTTCTAAGAGACCCTGCCTCTCTGGGGTGCTCTTAGTTTTAGTTTAGTTGTGAAACATTCCTTCTTTTGTTTTCTTTATCATTATACAACTTTTCCAGCATTTTGTTTCCCCTGTCCCAACTTTTTTTGAAACAAGTTGCTGGTATCAATTTCAAAATTAACATATATTTCCCATGAAATAGTCAAATTTGTCATTTTCAACATTTGATATGTTGTCTGTGTCCTTTTTGCAACTACATATGAGTTTAAGAGATTTGCAGATTATTACATTCTGTTTTTATTCACATTTTACACAACGTCCCAACTTTTTCTGTTTTGGGGTTGTAAGAAAAAATGTCTCATCAATTAGGAGACATCCACTACATCTACTGTAGTCGACAGGTTTGTTCCCAGTTCTGGCTGGATATCTGGGGACACTCACCACCCAGCAGGCGTTGCCCAGGTCTGCAATCTTGATGTGGATTTTGTCTGCGTTTTGTGGTTCCAGTGGGTTCACCAGGAAGTCTGCAGCGCTGTACGCTAACCACATAACAAACACAACACACACCAGTCACCCCAATGCCACTAGTCTCAGTCAAGTAGTCAAATCACAGGAAATGCCCCACAACAATGACTCTGACAGCTAAAACCATCATAAAGACAGCTAGCGCTCATATACTGTAACTGCAATGCCATTACATAACACTGATATCAGCAACGCTGCATCCACTATGATAGATACACTAAGTAGTACTGCATATGCACTTCTTATAAGCACAATTCATCAAAGATAACATTTTGTATTTAAATATGATAAATATGGCATTGTAAATATGTACATAATACATACATACATACATAGACATACAACATCACATTCATACACATACAACATCACATTCATACACATACAACATCACATTCATCAAGACTTCATGCCAACATTTGTATACACACAAGGATATCATCCTGAGGATCACATAAGTTTTAACTGAATAAATAGAATGTAATAAAAATGGAACTGAACGACTTGAGTGAAACAGTGCATCCTAACTGTCGCTTAGCACTGAATTCTCTGTCCACACTGAATCCGTTAAATATGCCAGTCTATTGCGTGATATTTCTCGTTCAAAATAGCAGAACAACGTGAGCAACAGAAAGAACATAGAAATGGGGCCACTGACAAAGGTTTTGCTAAAAATTCCATTGCCCAGCACTGTGTCACATTGCGCATCCCAATTGAAAAAAAAAATATTTTGTCTCTCGGGCTACATCAGGTCCACAACTGAAGCGCTCCATTCACAGAGTGTAAAAATAGTTTTAGAAGACTGGTCTAATTTTTTTTTAATGTACGCGCCGCCATCACGTCTGGTGTAGCCAGTTCCATTGAATGATGTGGAAGCTAACTGTTGCAGCAGACGCAACACAAACAGAACACTTCAGTTACGTGCCCGGTGTTGCCTCCCTGTAACGCTCACTTGCGTCGCATCCTGTTAGGACACAGTGTAATGGTACCACTCACAGTTGGAGGAGAGGGCCGAGCGCTGGCTATCTCTGCCTGTGGAGTAGCCGGACAGCGTGGACATGGCCGACTCGGAGGTGGTCGAGAGCACCGAGCTAGACATGCCGGACAGGCCCGAGCCGGGGCTGGAGAAGCGCATGGGCCCGCCACCGCCGCTGTGACCATTACAGCCATCCTCCAGCCACGAGGAGCCCGACTCAGGGCTGCCCTTACTGCCGTGGGTCCGCAGGTTCCCGTTTCCGTTGAACACAGATCGACCTGCCGAGGGACAGGAGAGGGAATCAGTCAGGACCTTTTGCGCCTCCAAACTCATCCTTGGTGCTAAGGGTGCTTTCTTTATGGGTCTGTTTTCAGCTCGGTTTCCATTTCAGTATTTTCAGCTCGGTTTCAATATTGTCATGAATGCTCTACATGCCTCCATAAGTTATACATTTCCCCAAACATCAATCAGTGGATAAGCATGATGACATTTATATCCATTTGTATTTATTTCATTTTTGTGTAGGCCTGAAGTGGACCTTAACTGATGTTTGTAAACATGTAAAGGGGTCTATAGTACATGCATGCATATAGCAACCCACCTACTAGAGAGAAAAAGAAAAAGCCACACACACCTTTTACCGGCGGCTCCTTCCTCAGGCGTGCCTGCCTGCCCTCTGACCTCCGTGTCTCACCTGGCGGGAAGCCCTCGGCCTCCTCCTCGTCATCCTCCTGCAGCCTCCACAGGGCCCTGGCCTGGCTGCCTGTTGTCCCGGCGGCCGGCTCGCCGTCCAGCTCCTCCAATCGCTGCAGGTCCTGGAGCCGCTCCTCCAGCAGACGCTGCTGCCGCTTGGCCTTCCGCTTCAGCTTCTTCTTCTTGTTCTTGGAGATCTTCCCCATCTACACACACCGGCAACAAGGGGCAGGCAGGAGACCACCGTCAGTGGAAACTAACGGTCAGTGGCTAACGGTCACTTAACTCAATATATTTATTATTCTTATGATTATTCTTATTATCACCACCATTATTACCATTATCATCATTATTATTGGTGTTATTATAATCTACTATTATCATTATTATTATTATTGGTGTTGTTACTGACATTTATTGTCAATAACAACACCATACATTGATCATTATTGAGGATGTTGGATTGTTATTAAGTGAGTTCTGAACAACACATTTGAGATGATTTCAAATAAATTAGCCTATATTTAAATGAGTAGAATGATACGTTATAGATAATGTTAATGTGGTAAATTCAACTCCCACCCATCAATTATGAAATAATGAAAAAGTGTTCACCCGAGGTGTGTGAGTATCCAAAGGATTCATGTGCGTATAGTGACTAACCCCCCCCCCCCAAAAAAAGACCAAAGATTGCAGCCACCCCAGAGAAGCCCCCTCTCTGAATATAACGCTGCCGCATGTCAGAAAAAAACTGTCTGCTGTTGTCCTATTTGGATGAGCAGTGGTCTGACACAGCAATCTACAGCCATGTGGCCTCAGTACTGTACAGGGCCCTGGACAGTCGACATCTGACACCGCCTCACCATTTCCTGCTGGGGGAGGCTATTTCAGGCCACCACTCAGCTGCCCATATGGGTGGGTGGGGGTGGACTACTGAGAAAGCAGCTCCACTGAAGGCCAGTGTCGCTGAGGCGACCGATTCGAGTCCCGTGGCGACATGTGTGCGGCTGAACGTGAGCGGACCCTGATGACGAGGGTGTAGTGGACGGGGAGGCGGGGGTGGAATGGGGAGGGGGGTGTTACAGTTTACAGCTTACAGCTTTATAGCAGGGAGGGTTCAAATGTACTATGCTCAACTCTAATGTGCTACAACTATATATCTACACAAATAAGCAACGAGGGCGTTGGAATATATCTGTGTCTGAGAAAGTGCAGACATTATAACAAGTAAAGCTCTTAGATTTGACACCTTCAGAAATGATGTCTGCGCCTGTAGGGCAGTGACACAATAAACTGCAACACATTAATGTCTGAATATATAGCAGCTTCTGCAGCACCACCAATACTGCAGCCAAAATACAAAATATCTCTCATAGCATCACATAGAGCCAAGCCAGTCTTTTCAATTTCAATTGTTCATATGCCCTGCACTTCCTGGAAGACTTTTCAGCCAGCACAAACATTTCCGATTGACCATCACCTGCATTGTTTTAGTGTACCTGTTTACAGGGACCCGGATAGGTGTTACACCTAGTGAATGAGTTAAAAAGCTGAAGGATTTATGCGTGTGTCAAATCGAATAAAGAGTTGCCCTGTTGGGCATAAACAAGATGTTTAGTGCCGGAGTGAACACGAAAGGAGCAGAAAATAGCAGAAGATGCCGCTGACGACGCTCCACCAAAAATAAATGTGCTGGCTGAAACAGCCTTCCGTGATATATAGTCCATTTCAACTCTTCATTCCTACAGAGCACAAACAATGAGTGCAAAATATGTGCCTTCCCTGTGCTTTGTTTTCTGCCTTGAATAAAGCTGTGTTGCTGAAATGTCAGGAGCTGCCAATCTGTACTGGTGCACCACTGCAGGTCGTAGCTCTGCAGGAGGGCCATCGATCAGCAGCTGCTGTGGGTTTATATCACGGGGTTACCAGTGGTGTCAGCGGATGACACTGCTGATATTTCAGTGGGGGAACGCTGCTTCTACACTCCAGACCACAAGGATGCTGGGGCGAGTGGCCTTTAGGGATGTTAGTAGTGCAAAGGGGCACTGCGCCCTGACATTTCACTAAACACCTACTGAACAGGACCAGTCAGAAATGACTATTTTGAGGTACTGATGCCAGTTCCATGCAGAAAGATGACCTAAGTACTCGCTGAACTAGACTGACTATGCTTTGTGCTGGAAAATAGAAACGTGTGGAGTTCTTCTCACCGACAAGGAAGAAAGTGAAAAGTGAGGAAAGAAAGTGAGGAAATAAAGACACACACTGTGACAGCAAAACGTCTGTTCTCTTAGGGCTAACATTTCAAAACACTGACAGTCACAAAAAAGCTGAAGTTTGTTGAGTGACTTTAAGGAGCAGGCTGTGCTTCGCATCTCTCTCTCTCTCTCTCACACACACACACACACACACTCACACTCACACACACTCAAAGAGTGGTGTTAAGTTGGTGGAGTGAGAAAGCGTGTGTTGAAGGCTCTCACAGGGTATGTGTTTCAGCCGCACGTCTTTGCGCTAATTAGGAAATATTAATACCTCAGTCCTCAGAAGCAAACTGTTAGTGAAATGGAACTGATAGAAACGGAGCATATGAAAATTTAAACAGCTTCCAAGGTTGATGTGGGGGCCATGTCTTAGCAGCAGAGTATGTGCTTGATTACAGTGGCATTTGGTAAAATGGAGTCAGGCAGATGAATTGCTTTGGGTATGACACTGCATTGCAGAGCTATTGGGGGTGAAAGATCACACTGTGCACATCATGCAGTTGTACGAGTCGAGTAATAGCTTTCTTTAGTCTGAATTCAAATTCATTCAAGTTCATTCTACATAAAGCTTTGGATTCTATGCCATTTCAGTAAACTATATATGTGTCTCATACGGGTCACTTGAGAATTACGTAATAATCATTCAGCATTTTCTTAGACATTTTGTTTTGTTGCTTACTTGTTTGTTTGATTTTTTTGCTGAATGAAACTTTACGTTAAAAGTTACTGTGTTAAACTTACAACAAACATAATCTGAGTTTCTCTCATGACATCCACAAACAAAAGGTTCTCTTAGAAACAGTCTCCATATTCCTCTTACTATTCCATCCATACAAACATCAGATGCATACAGTAGACTGGTGATTTTAAATGCTGAAAAACCCACCACATCACCACAGCAAAGTCTACCATACTGAGGCATTCTAAACAGTTCTTTACTTATATTAGTGCAGTGAGCAAACCAAACGCAACATCTTGAGAAAGGTCCATTACATCCACCGATTAAGGAAAACAAAAAGTCAACATCGGCATCTTTCTTCCATTTGAGATCTGTCTGAACAAATCTATGCTATATCTACACGTAACACTATTATGCCAAAGCCATTTTCACTTTAGACTCCAAAAGAAACACAACTGTTTGCACTTCGAGTTTCTTTCAGAGCTGAGGGAACATAAACGTAAAAAAAGAATGTAAAAACCTCACAAGACAGTATGATACCGATATTGATAGGATTAACCATGTTAACAGTAGACACACCAGTGGCGGATGTTAGCATTAGCATTGAGCTGATTGTGTAATTCATGAAGTAGCTTCTGGTCTGTCTACACAATGAACGCTACATGTTATCATGTAGCGGGACAAAGGTTTTGTTTTCCTCAATCAGTGCGCATCATAGGGTCACATGCATCATGCTGACTGGACCTACTTTAGCACCAAGATGTGCATAAGTGTTCACACCATGACACTACACCCTCCCCAGTGGTCTTTTTGACTTTTTTTGGAAAAAAACAGGCACGGCTCTGGACATACCTGATTTTCCCTTGGGGCGGAGCTAACTGCCATCAGAAACAGAAGGGGGGAAAGGAAGGGATAGATAAACCACAATGATCACAGAGAGAAAGAAAGGGAAACATAAGAAAAGAAAAAAAAAAAAACAGAAAAGAAAAAAACAGGACAAAGTTAGAAACAAATAGAGACTGAGAGGAAATGGGGGTGACTAGAATTGACACCAATGACAGAGAACAATGACAGTGAGAGAGTGAGAGAGAGAGAGAGAGAGAGAGAGAGACAGAGAGACAGAGAGACAGATACAGAGAGTGGGAAAGACAGAGGAGAGAGAGAGATACACAACATGCAAATAAACATCCAGACACATTCCATTAATAACCTTTAGGGTGGAATTCCAATTGGGCCTTTAAGCCACTACATTTGCTCTGCCTCAATAAAGTCATCTAACTAGTCATTTGGCTAAACTCCCTTATTGGACTAAGGGAAGTGATCAGCACTAAAGCCATCTAACTAGTCATTTGGCTAAACTCCCTTATTGGACTAAGGGAAGTGATCAGCACTAAAGATTGTTCCGATTGCCAAAAAGAAGGTCAAGCATTCCACTTAGCTTGCTTGTGTCGCATGTAATAACGCAGTGTTACAAACCTGACATATTTTAGAGCAACACTTCCAAATACCATTGCAGTGTCTGCATTCTACTGAGCTGGAGATCTGATGATCATAAATTCAAATTCTTACACTGTGTCAATGATTATGCATTCCATTAACTTAAGACTCTTTGGCCCAATTTATAAGAACATAAACTAATAAAGAGCATACAGTGAGTGCACCATTCATTCATTCATTCATTCATTCCCGTATAAAAATGTCACACTCCCTAGGCAGATACTTCCTGGCATGTCATTGATGCTAACTAACTGGGGGTGTGTCCTGGGCCTGACAAGCAGCAACACACTGAAATGCAAGCATGTCACTGGAGGGCGGGGATTACCAGAGG
This sequence comes from Alosa pseudoharengus, assembly GCF_046254945.1. Classification (NCBI taxonomy): domain Eukaryota; kingdom Metazoa; phylum Chordata; class Actinopteri; order Clupeiformes; family Clupeidae; genus Alosa; species Alosa pseudoharengus. The sequence goes on from NW_027468881.1 coordinate 17,803,752, forward strand.
AGCCTGACGGGGGCGGGGCTCCAGACTGCTGCCATATTGTGGCCTCGGCAGCCAGGCGCCGGATGTACACCTCGTTCACATCCAGCAGGATGTTCTCTGGCTTGATGTCTGTGTGGATGATCTTGCATTTGGTGTGTAGGTAGTCCAGACCTTGAAGAACCTGATCGAGAGACAGAGAGAGAGAGAGAAAGAGAAAGAGAGAGAGAGAGAGAGAGAGAGAGAGAGATTAATGAGATATGAGATCTAAGGATCAGTTACACTGTGAGAATTTGCACATCCGAAATGAGACTTCAGCAGCTTCGGCACTTACATAGCTTATGCTGACACAGGAGTGATTCATCTAACAAGCATAACTGAATTCAAACTCAGAACGTCAGAACGATGTAATGATGTATCAGACTGCATAATTAATATGTCTCTGTAGTCTCTGTAATAAGGGACTGGGTAAACAGGATTAGCTCCACATTCCAAATATTTTTTAAAGTATCTTTGAACTTTTGCCTTTATTTAGATAGGACAGTGAAGAGTGACAGGAAACAAATAGGAGAGAGATGCGGAGGGATCCGGACATGGCCACGGGTCGGATTCGATATGGACGCTGCAGCCACTTGCCCTAAGTCTTAGATAAACTGATTGAAGTCCCCTCAGGGATTAAAGTGAAAAAAAATCGTTTGACTGAACTTTTTTCAGGCCATAAGTCATACGTTGTTCATATCTACCTATAGAGATAGCACCCCTTTTGCGGTCGCGACCTATTGGTTTTTAATGTACAAAAAGATGCAAACAGCAAAGTAAAGGGAGTATTCACCTTATTCACACAGCGGCCTACAGGGTACACTTACTATATAATTAATGCCACCTACAGGTGAATGCATAGAACATAACAATCCTATGGTTTGTGTACCCTGTAGCCTCGTTTTAGCCGCCAATGGCCGCCATGTGAATAAGGCGAATTGAGAGTGTTCTTGATTGAGATTGAGTTTTCCTGATGAACAAAAATATATTTTAGTACCATCCCTGACCATTGCTGATTAGCCATTGCTGTTCTTTTCTACTGCAGCAATATTGTAGAAAGGCTTTAACACACTCTTATTTAATTACTTCAGGCCAAAAGTGTTTAAAGGGGAGATTTTTTTCTTGTTAATATGCAATTCAACACCAAGTAAAATCTATAAAATCAAGTTTGCAAGACTTCCCATTTCCTCATCAAAGTAACAAATCAGAACATTCTAGATATTGTTCATATTTCCATTTGTTGCCTCATCCGCATTTAATGATAACATGGTAATTTTGAGTTTTACAGACAACTCAGTTTTCCAATGAGCAGCAATACTGTGTGTGCTCATGCAGGAGGTCTGCTCATTTGTAACGACAATCTGGAGACGGCGCTTTTGTTTTCAGCAACAGATTGTATAAGGTTGACAAGAGGTTGCGATATGGTTAAGGACAGGTCGTGTTGCGCTATGAAAGAACATGCGTAGCCTACTTTCTAAACGTAAAAACGGTCAGCCATAGATAAACGTAGCCTACCTCTGTCGTGGTGGCTAGTTGCACCAGGTAGGGAAGATGTCCTGAAGTGCACGAACGTTAACCTTATGGCGGTCTTCTGATTGGTGGCGTGCTAAAACGTTTTCCTATTGCATCCATAAACAATTTTCTTGCAGCGAACCGCGCAAAAGCAAACTCCTGGCACTTTAATTTCTTTACACCATGGCTTGTTAGTTCTCCCCCGTTTCCAACAGCTGCCCATCTGCATTTATTTTTTAACTTTTGACACCTGCCTTCCTTTAGCAACAACGCATCCATGACAGCTAGTGGCCTTGCCAAATAGACGCACACAAATAATGACCTTAATATGCGAGGTTCTGGTAGGCCCACTGGTTATGGTTTTGTGCTATAAATTAATAATATTTTATAGCAAAGTTTTAAGTTGACTATTTTAATTGTATGGTTATTTTTTGTCAACATACACTCACAACCTATTGTCGTTAAAAGTGAGGCCTAAGCAAAATAGGCTACAATGCCGTCTGTGCGTCACAAACACGACTGACCCCCTTACTCGACACGCTCAGTCAAAACCTTCCGTCGCAAATTGTGAAAAACATTGTTGTATGTCATAACAGACGGGATAATACATTGCATAGGCTACGGTTTATATTGTTATATCGCTTTACACATCATGTTAGTTGCATTGATTAAAAACTGTAACAATAATAGTAGCCTACATCGGGTGGCATAGCAGGCTATCTGTTCAAGTCATAGGTGACACCCAAAATGAATGACCTCCCCTGACAAGAGTTCGCGATAGTAAGTGTCTACATTGATGCACGGAAAGAACACAGCCTCCGAATTCGCACATAGAGCTCACAATATCATATCCAAAAAAGTTAAACGGATTGGCCAACCTCATCAGCTGTCTCGATTGTGTCACTATAATCCAACTTTTAGACCGTTATAGTCTTCCATACGTGTTCTTTTTTTTAAGCAAACGCCCGAGACAAGTGTGTAGCTACAACATTCAAAGCGAAACTCATGGCTGACGTAGGCCGTATAGGACTTGAGCGGTCACGGATTGAGACACAGAAAGTTCTCAAGAACACTATTAGGTCTTTAAACATTTACCTAATATTTGTAGTTGCCTTAAAAAAGGAAAAGCAAAGGTGACAGTCCCCCCCCCCCCCCCCTCCTATTTTCTCATCGGATCTGCATCGATCTCAAATATGACATTTCTAAAATCAAATTGACGGAAATCCGTCCTATGACGGAGAACTTTAATCCTTGTCCCCTACACTACACTGGTTTCGTTTGAACATAGCGAGTACAAATCTATAGTGGGTCTAGAGACCATGACCTACCTGTTTGAGGATGCTCTTGACACAGACCATCGGCAGGCCCATGTAGTTGGACTTGATGATGTACTTCAGCAGCTGATGGCCGAGCACCTCGAGCACCATGCAAACATCTTTAAAAGTTCAGAGTTTAGGAAACACTTCCACAATATGTCTTCCATTCAAAGTCATACTTTCAATTTTCATTCAGTTACCCCTCCTATGTACCCTGGAAATCCAGAGTTCTCACAAGAGCACAATGGAATTGTCTCTGTGAGACACTCTGGCAATGAGCAATGATGCACGTTACTTTTACCCCAACATTCTGGGGAACCAGCTAAACTGATGAAGACAGCGCTGCAACGTTGGATGACAGTACACATTGGTCGTAGTGTTATCCGATTGCGTCGAAGTCCAAAATAATTCAGAGTAAACATGGTCTAGTGTTATCCAATTGCATGCAGTGAGATTTTTAAATGCATGTTTGTTGCCGCCTCGAGTTGGGCCATTACATTGTTCGTGGCCAGACCCTTAATCTTTCTAGATTACCAGGGTCTGGATTTTTCAGGCTACCTCCTGCAGTTAAACTGCTTGAGCAAGGATACGAACACCGTTAACGCCGGATATTTTGAAGTCATCAATGAGCTGTACAATAGTCTGTCGCTTTGGGTCTGTAGGGTCACTGTCACGAACCTGATGCAAACAGGAAAGTTGGTAGAAATACACATATTTCAAATACAAACAGAGTGCATTACATTATTATTATCATGACAACTAGAACACAACACAATGCAGCAAAATGCTAAACAGATATGAATACAGATATTACTAGATAGTTGAATAGTCTTTTCTTGCTTGTTTGGGCAAGCAGTTTTTCAACACTATTTGCCTGATGCATTTCATGATGGTCTTGAAGGCTGCACTCACGCATTTCAGCAGCTTTATTTCATCCAGGGCTGTCTCTGTGTAGTGCTGGGCACTCTTCACCACCTTGAGCGCCACAAAACGTTTCCTCCTAAAGCGGAGAAAGAAAGAGAGAAAGAGAGAGAGAGAGGAGAGAGAGAAAGAGAGAGAGAGAAAGGGAGAGTATGTGAGGGAGAGAGAGAGGGAAAGAGAAATGGTCTCAGCATGGTGGTGGCTGTTTGCCATGAGTGGGTGTGGGGAAACAACCTCTATACACTTTTAAGAACACTCTAGGTTTACAACAATATGGCTGAAGAATCACTGGGCAGTTTTTAAAATTAATCTCTCATACTCTTTCTTTACACACAAACACATGCTCATACTCTCTCTCACACACAGAACTCACAGGCACTGCACCGATAGCATAGTAGCTAACTGTGCTATCTTCTCTCAACATCATGTTTCATCTGAGGCCGACATAAACAAGTGATCATATAACTGTGCATTGCTTCAGAGACGCGAGCGCACACACACATTCTTTCAGTACTCACTGAAGGTCCCAGCAAAGCCACACTGTAGAGAAGTGCCCCCATCCTAGTTTCCTCACAACGTGGTATCTGCCATTAAACAAGTCTCCAATCTTCACTGGGTAGTATCCTCCTACAATATAAATGGTACTCAGTGCAAGACATTCCTCCAGACACAGAGTTGATTACAGCAGTCAGTTTGGCACAGCTATTCATTCATCTCATTAAGTTCTCTCTTAAGATGTCAATACAGGGATACTGGCAAACATATATACAGGGATCAACAGTCAGCTAGGCATAATCACATGTTAACATTTACATTTATTCATTCAGCAGGCACTGTTGTCCAAAGTGACATACATATGTCAACTATATTACAAGGGAGCACAATGGTGGAAGCCGGGAATTGAACCCACAACTTTCTGGCTACTGCATGATAACCCAGCTCCTTAACCACTGCACTACCATCGCTATGTTAAAAATAATAAAATATGTAAAGAAGATAAAATAATCATCCGAGATGTTTCGAAAGAACAAAACACCCAGGCTGACAGTCACGGAACAGACCTTGAAACTATGAACATGCTTGTTGTCATGAGGCATGAACGAATGATTTCTTAAGAGCTAGGAAGACGCTTTCTGCTCACAGTGGATTCTGCCAAACTATACACAAGGTGATGCATCGACGGCATCGACGGCACAATATTGTTTTAAAATAAAACCAACATATCATATAGAAATAGATACAATAAAAATATAACGCTCACAAAATAATATGTCATATTGTGCTGTGCTTGTTTTGACGTCTGTTGTGCTATATTTATCACTTGGCATCAATCATTCTGCACCTCTGCCCTGAGACTAGCAGTGACGCACCCTTGCAGTAATCTGTTGGGTTCTCCTGCTCCTCATCATCTGATCCCAGCAGCTCAGCGGGAGGGGGGGTGAAGTCCGGTGGCGGGGGACTGAGGGTCTGCGGAGGGGGGGTCTCACTCCGGCCGGAGAGGGTCTGTGAGGTAGGTGGGGTGGTGGACAGCACCGGCGGAAGGCTCACGGAGGGGGTGACCGGGGTGGATAGAGGCGAAGCGAGGCTGGTGGGGGAGGGTGGTGCAGGGTCAGAGCCAGGCACGGAGGCAGGCGGAGAGGCCGAGATGGGACTGGAGCTGGGGATGGAGATGGGCAGGGACTGGGGCAGTGGGGCGGTGGGCTGCAGGTCAGGGGGGTTCGGGAACAGGGTGAGCGGAGGGGTGGGGGGAGTTTTCGGGGGAGTGGAGGGCGTGTGGATCGTTAGGATGTGACACAATTCATCTGCAGTGGGCAATGGGGGCCTGGAGTAAGAAAACATGGCATTTATTAACACTGAATATTAATAGGATGTAATTTTCATACATGATTGTTACAAATGAAAGAATGTATTACTACAAAAACATTCCAGCAGTTACTAGGTAGACATTTATAACTGATGTATTACCTATAACAAAGTATGGCAAGTAACACTATGATAGCTATTGATGGTGAGTTTGACACCTCCTGATCTTAAAGCCTTCCAAAAGGGCACAGACAACAAAGTAAGCATTCATTCATCACAATAACTGTATTATGACCCCAGCCAGACACACACAAGCCACGTGTAAGGGAAGAGAAGGGGAATTGAGCCTGAAGGAAATGTTCACCCACTATCATGAGGCATGACATTTCACTAGTACAAATCATATCTTTTGTTTAATACATGAACCGTTTCAATGCACTGAAAGAATATGACTGGATAAAAATAACAGCAACAATGAGCTCCTCCAGATTACTCAGTCAAGGATTTTAGGACAACAACTCCTTTATGCTATGGTGAACAAAGGTGATCAGTGTGAACAAAATAAACCTCAGAGCCCAACGTCATGCAAGGTGAAACTGTCCCGCTTGTTATGAATTTTAAAACAGTAACACCATTATGTAACTGTGGTGCCGCAACTCTCTGCTTTGACTGACAATTGGGACATGTGCGCAATGTGCATTGTTCAGGTTTACAAGGGTGACGTTAAAATAGGCACCAGAGGGAGGGGAAGACATGAGTCAATGTGCTTATCTGGAGAAGTGAGTCCATCGGCGGCCTTATGTATTTTTAGCCCACTCTGAGACAGAATCGCAGCCGCAAAATCTGGAACACGCTCTGTTGGACGCACTGGTGTTTTGGATGTAGAAATGAGACCAGATCACTCACCCAAGATCGATTCGGGGAATATCCTCACCAGTTCCTTTGCGATGCTTCTTGCTTTTCTTTTTGTGCTTCTTGCCTGGAGTACTATGCGGATTGTTGTTACCGCTGGAGACTGTCATGAATCAAGAGTATATGTTAGCGATGCTAGTTGCGGCGACCCCCTTACTGCTAACCACCTAGCTAGCCCACCAGGCTTACTGCTGTTATGAGCACAGTACTAACGTTAGCTACAATAACACGCATGGACAGTTGCTGAAGGTTGCTCTCGGCGGTCGAAATAAGAATGTCATGACATGAAAATATATTTATATACACACAGACGGAATGACAGTGGAAGCACGATCGATTCCATAAAAACATGTTATGCCCTCTGGGTAAATGTCTTGTCTGAATGAGGAGTGCCGAGGTTAACGGTAGCTGGCTAGCTAGCGTATACATCAAAATGCCAGACTAACGAGCAGAATTCACAAACCTAAAGCATATGGGGCTATCTCTTCATGTCACAACACAATGCATTAATTACAACACGTACACACTCCCATATGTACATTTTAAAAGTTGACAACATTTATGGAGAAATTATAAAAGCTCTCACCGTTCATCGATATCATCAGTGCAGCTGTCACCACGCACCGTAGCTGGTTTCACTGCTTGCGCATGCGCTCTGCTGATGCGCACAGCACAGGACTATCCCGATTGCAGTGCTGTAGCGCTGAGGTGGTGGAATGCAACATTCATTCAGTGAGGGAATTCTGTGCACTGACATGGCTTACAGAATATTAATCAGACCCAGCTTTTAAATTAATACAAGCTGTTGCCTGATAGTGGAGACTAAAGGGCCACACTGTTGCCGGGACACAGGACTAAGCCAGTGGGCAGCGCATTAGGCTAGATAATATGATTAGGACAGTAACAATAAATTAATAACCAAAAACAACGAAAATTAAGCAAAGGAGGCACTGCTTAAAATTATATCTTTATTTTCCCCATACAAATTTCCATTTCATTTCATTTCTTCATTTTGGCTCCCAATGTCTCTTTAACTGAGAGTAAATCTATCTGAGAAGAAAAAAAAATGTTTCTCTGGACAATATTTACAGGCACATATACATAATTGTTAGCAAACTATACACAATGAAAATACAAAAGAGTAAAACAAGACTATGGTCTCACTTTTCCTTTAGTTCTGCTTACTTTATGAAATCCCCTTACATTTCAGACCTTTCCCTTGTCAAATGTGAATATTTGGCAAGAGGTTTAGGTTACTTCACTTGTAAATGTTACAGAATAATAATAATAATAAAATGTCCATTAGGGCAGATATATTGAATATTAAACTTCAAAGAACTGTGCAGGTTGCAGGATGAATATCAAGGATACAGGATGCCTTAAAAGAAGGTATTCATTGCTGAGCACATAGTATTGTTCAGACATATTCATCAGTAAACAGGTTTGCCAAAAGCTTCACCATCATGCACAAGAGGTTTTTAACATACATCACACACACACACACCCATACAAACGCACTCTCAGCAAAACTTGTGAGACACAAGCATCATGCGCTCAGAAACACAACAGCTATTGAAGCCAATGAGTCAATCAAATCACAGGCATGCACTTGCTATGCTACATTACAGTAATTAAGACTACACCAAAGGAGCTAGACATCGATTTTAAACGGCTGAACAAACAGAAGCACACACAAGCGATGCGTTTCCCACAAGATTGCTGTGCCACAAGTCTGAAGGCCAGTTCCTTATGCAATGAACTGCGCTGTAAAGTCAGGATAAAACGTCCTGAACTGAACAATATAGCTGTGCCAAAATACACAGGCAAATACACAACAAGTTGGATAGCGAAACACACAAGGCTTTGTGGAGCTCACAGCACTTTTACCTTGTGCCATCTGTCCAGTTCCTATGTAAAAGTGAGCCTTGACCAGCAAATTCATGTTCCTGTTGGCCTACTTACACAGAGGTTACACCAATACAGGCCATTGGGGCCTTAAGATCACTCAAGTCACATACACCATCAAAAAGTTGTATAGATATATGTATATAATGGGGTAGGATTACCAAAAATGTAAACACAAAAGTGCTAAAGGTAAAAAAAAAAAAAAGTTTACAATTCAATGATGAATACTAAAATAATCTCTATACACTAGTATCATCACCACCACCTAGAACAAGAACCAAGTTGAACTGTGATCCTGAAAAAAAGCATTTGGAGACACGGACAGCTCCATTTGTGTGAATACAGTGAACACTGAAACAATACTGAGACGGGTTGGAAATGAAGCTGTAATCAGGAGGCAGATGCCTCGACCAGATGCCTCATCAACACCTTTAAATCCAGACGTCGAGGGACCCTTGGAGAAGCATGTCGTGTCAGACAGCTCTTGCCTTCCACTTCACAAATGCAGCCAAAAAGGAAAGAAGAAATGGCAGGCGCCTCTGCCTTATTTCCTCATTTCCTCATGTTGCGTTTGTTTTCTCTACCCATTTGGCAAACGTCAAGCTTTTACACTTTTACTTGGTAGTCGTTAAAAATGTTAAAAAGAAGGCACATTTTGGTTATGTATAAATAAGACCTATTTACAGGAAATAAGTTAGTGTTCAGTGTCAGCTCTGCTTCATGTCCAGTCACATTGCTGGCTTTCATGGAAAAAAAGAAAAGAAAAAATCAAATCATCACTGTGATGAACATCAGTTGATAAGATCACCACTGGTCTATTAGAACCTTCTCTCCAGTGACACCTGGATATGCCCAATTCAATTAACACTCAAAGCCCAAATAGTCCATATGCTCACTTGGGTCTCCCTATTTCTTTGCTAAACAATTATTGCTATTCCTCTGTGCTTTGTTATTTTAAATGTTTTTCTAAGGCCAATGTGCTTTGGGAGTCCTTTTGATTGAGAAATACAGAGCAACACATTGGAGATGGTGCTTTACGGACAGAAGTGTACAGCATTATTCTAATGCTCAGTCAGAGTAATAGCAAGGATCTTCCTTCAGTAGTCTTTTTCCTATGGTCCCACAAGTGCTATGTCCCCTTTCGACAATGAAATGCTATTCTAATGGATCCTGACACACGCACACACAAACACAAATACATCCACACAAACACCCTTCCTGTTAGTATTTTTTTTTAAAGTCTGTGATCTATATGAGGAAACAACACTTGTTTTGGCACTTGCGCTCAATAACCATGGCGATGACTGGTTAGAGGTGTTTTTGATAAGTCAGACTCCGGAGGCAACTCTTAAGTCTGAATATCTCCAAAGGTAAGTGAATTTACCTCTATCTTAAGTACATTGGGAAACCGTGCTGGCTTTTCAGACAATTCTGTACAATTGCAATGGAAAGACCAAACTTTCACATCAGATGATATGGAAATAGTTTAAAAAGTGATTCATTTTTAAAATGTAAGATACTGGCTCTATATGGCATATATGCTTTAACACCATTTGCCATTGGCACCTCACATGATATCAGTAGCCGTGCTCCAGCCTGACTAAGCTGCAACACATTATTTGAGCTTATAAAGGAGCATTCAACCACAAATAAATACTTAACCCCTCCCCCACCCCACCCTTACTATTAATTTATCCAATATATTAATTTATGGAAGAATTAGCCAAGCTCACCTTACACATACATACTCTCCTGATAATAAAAAACACACACTTTAAATGAAGCAACACAAAGCAAAGACACACTCATTGATAGAGTAGCACAGAGCATCTCTGTGGGATTGTACTTGTCCTTCCAGTACAGCTCCCATGTCTTGTCCATGTCATTTAGCTATTCCCAGTATTTGCACGTCTTTCCCTTTTCCTTCCCTCTCATTGCTCCGAACAGATCCTGGAGCTGAGAGGCTCCTCACGTGTCTGGGCAGGAAGTGGAGAGAATCTTGGAGTTTTGGTTTTGGTTCAACTGCTGGCTTTCACCCGTTGATTGGATTTTTTTTGCTCGACAGGCAGTTCATTGGTCAGACTTTACCATCCCGGTCCTACCCCGGGTCCAACACTCAGTCAGTTCAGACACAAGAGTGTTTACGTTTAAGAGTCAAGGTTCAAAGGTCATCTGGGTGGTCACAGGTCAGTGACTTTGTTCTCCACTAGTGCAGCGACCTGCTGGAGCCGGTAGGCCAACTGCATCTTCTGTCCGGCTGCATCCTCCTCCAGCGACATGATGATCTGCACAAACCACAAGAGCAGCGTTTTTACTGGTGCTGAGGTTTCAGGGATCATGCTGGTTCTGTCAGCACGTCTTTGTCTCTTTCAAACAAAGTCAGGTGCATTATGATTGTGTAGGACTTTTTTAAATAGGGTTTCAATTGTCTGTTGCCTTTCTTTGATGTTGTAATACAATGCAAAGTTTACAAAAGATAGATGTGGCATGAAAAAAAAACAATACAATGCGATATAACAGAGTAAAATATTTGATACACATCACATCCTGACAGAGAGGAATTCAATACTGAACCAAGACAGCCCATGGCTCTTCTTACCCCCTCCCTGTTTCATTCTAACTGCCTTGGTCAGCACCTTAGTTAATGAAGGCTTTTCTTTTCTTAGCCACGCAAAACATAAAACATCAGTAGACGGCCCTTCAGGACGCATCCAGGCTCCTGCGGGAACCTTTTTATGGAATATTCATGAGGTGCTTCCCACATTGTGAAAGATGAGAACGGCGAGACTAGCACATAAATCTGAACGTGCTTCCGTGCATGTAGGATATATCTCTCTCTCTCTCTCTCTCTCTCTCTCTCTCTCTCTCTCTCTCTCTCTCTCTCTCTCTCTCTCTCTCTCTCTCTCTCTCTCTCTCTCTCTCTCTCTCTCTCTCTCTCTCTCTCTCTCTCTCTCTCTCTCTCTCTCTCTCTCTCTCTCTCTCTCTCTCTCTCTCTCTCTCTCTCTCTCTCTTCTCTCTCTCTCTCTCTCTCTCTCTCTCTTCTCTCTCTCTCTCTCTCTCTCTCTCTCTCTCTCTCTCTCTCTCTCTCTCTCTCTCTCTCTCTCTCTCTCTCTCTCTCTCTCTCTCTCTCTCTCTCTCTCTCTCTCTCTCTCTCTCTCTCTCTCTCTCTCTCTCTCTCTCTCTCTCTACGTTGAGTTTAAGAGCTCGGTGTTCGGATATGCGGAGAGTCAGGGAGGAGGTCCGGGCAGAGTGAACGTAGTCGAGGCAGACACTTACCTGGTCGTAGTACTTGTTGATGTACTTGTAGAGCTCATGCAGGGCCACCAGATTGTTCATCTCAGACGCAAAGCTCTGAGAACAGAGAGCAAAGATAAAGTGAATGGGGTTGGGCTTTTTTAATACACAGTATCGATCACTATTTACTGCACATGGGATATATAAGCATGTCATTTATTGTTTGTCTGAGCTAAGCCCATGCTGGTGAATGTAATGCTGTACACCAGCCCAGGCAACTGCGCAACAGCGCTAAAAATACATTTCAAAACACACTCAACCGCATGTGACCCATTCGTGTGAATGCTGAAGTGTCCTGACAAAAGCGCAAATGAGCCAAGGAGTCAGGAAGATATTAATACACTTGTGCTCATGATGATGCCGATCACCTTACAAGGGCAAAACCCAAAGTGCCTCAGTGTAATGGTATGAACACCACTGCTCACTGGTTTCAGCACATGGACTTAATATGGTCATTCATTACAGTATATGGAGTGTCCAGTTTATTATGAAAAATATGACACAGAATAGAATCATTAAAATCAGGTTGACCAGCATTGCTTTGAGAGATTACCATATCATATATATTGTTAAGTAAAGAGGTATAAAGAATTACATCTCATTACTTACTCCTGATAGCTCAGTGAGAGTAGAGTTCATCTCCTGGTAGCAGCCTGACCCAGAACTGTGAATGTCACTGTAATACCTACAAAATTAATTTTAAAGAATTTTAATTTTAACACACACACTGTCAAACAAGTCAAACAATATGCGATCCTTGGGAAGACATGATAACTACTTGATGGCACAGCTAGACGCGTGGCTCTGTCTCTTACCTCTCCACCAGCTGCTTGTACCTGGGAATCTCCCTGGCATACAGGAGCTTATTCACTGGAGAGTCCTGGTGGAGGAGAAGGAATAATGATCAAGCCATCTCTATCTGCGCAAACTAGGGTTGCACTGAAGGAGATGAAAAGGACACTGGAGAAACCAATGAACTAGCATTTGTTAGCTGAGTGGTATTAACCATAACCTTTTCACAAACAGTCACAAATTACAGTCATACAATGCTGTTAGTTAGGCAAGACAATTTAAAGTAATTTAGCATTATAATTCAGCGCTACTTAACATCTATAGGATTTGAAAAGAAATATTTTCCACTTTAAAGAGAAAGGTTAAGTCCCACGAGCAAGCCTCAAGTGTTATTAGATGATTAAGACAGTGCTTAGCAAGCACTTGTTTGAAAACTTCATCCAAAGTAACTCTGCATGTACTAGGCATACATTAAACATTACCACTGTGCTGGTGTTGCTAAAAAAAACTGAACCCTTCAACTCGCTACTTGTCGACTCAAATTCTATCAGCGAAACAGGAAAGAACATCAGAGCGGATGCTGCGGAGAGGCACCTACCCGTCCCACTTTGTGCTCGGACGTGGTGCAGGAGTCGATGAACGTCTGTGCGATGACGGACAGTACAGCGTCCACACTGTCTGTGACCTGCACGTCAAACACAAACTGCGGGTTCTTCAGGATGTTTACCCAGAACCTCAGAGGCAGGCTGCAGAGGACAGACAGACAGACAGACAGACAGACAGACAGACAGACAGACGGGAAGCATTTAATCCCTGAGAAGGACAAGCCCAAAGAGATGTGCCGTCTGAACTTGTTTATGAGTAAATCCCTGACATCCCCTTAATGGAAGTTTTTATTAGTAACAGTTCCTTGAGCTCTTGACAACTGCAACATCAATCATTCTGTAAACACTAAACTTTAGCATTCATTACTGCACATTGAAATCCCAGTTAATGTACCAAGTGGGTGCTAATGAGGCATGGTATTCAAGGTGTGATTGATATAGTTTGAACTGTGCAAGGGCAGACATTTCAAACCAGCTCAAGGGCTTGTCTAAGGTGATATGTCATGTCATAATAAAGTGTAGGTATCCTTTGGTTGATTTCCAAAATTGCTGCAACTCTAACATCTATGTAAGACGTGGACAGGTTACAATCCAAGGAACAAGCAAGGAACATGTTTAAATTTCCCCCCTTATTATTGCTGCTAATCAAAGACATATGGCATGGGGCCAGCTATACAGCTAGTTTTGGTCACCTGTTGGTTTTCCAGATATGAACCGTCTCTGGGTCGTCGATGCCGTGCTTCTCTGCCATGTCATCCAGGAAGTCGAAGAAGAACCTGACGGCGATGGGTGGTGGCCGCTTGGTGCTGAGGATGGCCACAAACACGTCGTCCACAAACTTCTGCAGGGTGCCCTGAGAGGAACAGGTCAGCACACATTTAGCACACTAACTCTCTTTCCACCCAAATCAAGTCTATGTTAGGTGTTTCTGTAAACAGGAGCGCTTTTATCTATGTAACGCTTTAAGTGTGAATCTGTGTGTTATTCCCACATTTTTGAGTGAAACAGCTATGTGTAATACTCTGGCTTTGGCCCTCTCTCCTCCTCATATTCTCTCTGTGTGTGTGTGTGTGTGTGTGTGTGTGTGTGTGTGTGTGTGTGTGTGTGTGTGTGTGTGTGTGTGTGTGTGTGTGTGTTACCTTCATGGAGAGCAGGCGTGTGAGGTAGATCTCGGGGATGGCTTTGGCCCTCTCTCTCTCCCTCATGCTGCTCTTGCGGTGTTTGGGGATCTCGGGGTCCTCGCTGGACTTGACCAGGTGCCACAGCCGCTGACCCTCCTCCTCCTCCCCCTCCAGCATGGGGGTCTCTGATGGGCACAAAGAGACAACACACACACACAAATGTCAGCTCAACAAGTGGGAAATAGGTCACTGAGTGTTTATATCGCATGCATACAGTCCTATATCTAAACTGTGACTTTAACCCTTTTGTTTTGTTTGTTTGTTTTTCAACATTCCAACATCCATTTTCAACATTCCAACAATTGAAGGTGAATTCTATGTTGAATTCAATGAACCCAGATATTTTTTAGAACATTCATTTTTCAACATTCCCATCACTCCGGTGTGACGCTACACCTTTAAGGGTTAAAAAGTATATTTAGTACAGAATAAGAAAGAAGCTTTATTCCATTAGCTTTAAGGGATCTATGCAAATCTAAAGTTGTTGTTAAACTAAATGATTGATGTTTTCTCGGTTGTTAATTAGCTGTGAGTTTCTGTCTGTGAATGTGTGACTTACTTTCCCCAGTCTGGTAGACCTGATTGATGCCCATGACAACGGAGCTCTGAGAGCGAGGGATGAGTGCTACTGTGGCTAAATCTGGGACCTGGAGAAGACAGGAGAGAGAGGGGAGGACGGAAGAGGAGAGGAGAAGGGATGACATAGACAGGAAGAGAGGAGATGAAAGTGGTAGAATGGAGAAACAGGAAATTATTTGGGGGGTAGATGACCAGATGACCAGATATAGAGAACAAGAGAATGGGCAGAATAAAAGCAACCATCTATTAAAATGTATTATCACCCAGAGAGAAGAAATACTCTTTTCTGATTGGCTGGCGGGTGGCCTTTAATTCTGAATAACAGGACACCGTTCCATATCAATGCTTATGAATGGTAACTATAACAACCATAGTAGGACGACGGTTGCAGCGCTCTAGAATCTTTTGGTTGCAGGCTTCCCAACAATGGAATCAACTGTAAACAGGCTAACTGTCCATGCTAAAGTTGTACAACAAGCTGAACTAGTGAGCTTCTTTTTAAACAGAACCGCGTGTTTCCAGTGTTTACAATGGCAACCGGGTGATAAGCGGGATAACGGCCTTCGAGGTGTGTCCAGTTATACGGAATTAATGGACTTGGGCGGAGGCAACTCCGCTGCGCGTCGGGGAGTTTTTGCCCCTCGCCCTCGTCCATTAATTCCGTATAACAGGACACCTCGGCGGCCGTTATCCCTTACCTAACATCCACAAAATGAGTACTCTGGTGAACGCCAGCCGAGATGTGTACCTTGTAGTGCTGCAGGGTGTTGATTCTCTTCCAGCGGCCCTGGATGATGGCCGTCACGTCATCGTCTGACAGGGTCAAGTGACCTGCCTGCCCTGCCCTCCATTCTGGAAAATCAAGCAGACCAATAATCAATGGATCCCTCTTGAAATGGTCGTGCCTGTTTACCAGACCTGCATTTTAGATGTGCTCACAGCGGTCGAGCTCTTTGACCTTTTTAATTTACTATTCAACCACAAGGTCATGCAGGTTACTCTAAAGATTATTTCCCGGAATACCATTTGTATGTGTGTATGTGTATGTGTGTATGTGTATGTGTCCGAACACATGTGTGTGTGTGTGTGTGTGTGTGTGTGTTGGGTGTCCACATCTGGAAGATCATGTACTGTACTGTTCTATGTATTTGTGTGTGTGTGTGTGTGTGTGTGTGTGTGTGTGTGTGTGTGTGTGTGTGTGTGTCTGTCTAAAGGCAGAACCTGCATGCATGCACTGCACCCTACCCAGATCCAGGGAGTCTGCTTGGGGTCTCTGTGAGTAGGGCATCCCTTTGTAGAGCTGGTCCAGGATCTTGTCCTTCACCTGGGTGATGGTGTCGATGTCCAACACTTTCACCGGGCAGGCCTGTACCTCAACCCCACTCTTCACCATCACTGTCAGAGTCTGAGAGAGAAAAGCAAGACAGTCACTCACACACTCTTTCTCACCCTCTCTCAATCAAGCCAGTGCTCTCTGTCAAGACTATGGGTTGCATGCATCCAAGAGGGACTGATTAGGTGATAAAGTAGACCTTTAAAGTGTTGGAAATCTGACAAATCCCTACACAAACTCTTTTGAAATGTGTGTCTGATGAGCGCAGTGTGTTTCTGGAGTAATAGGTCGGCTTATGTGTGGTCAGTGCATAGGCATGCTGAGCTGGGGCTGGTAGGTTTGGACAGCTGGTCTCTCTCTGCTGCCCGTCTGCAGCCACTCTTAACATGAGGAGAGCAGCGGAACGAATGGGGCCCTCCAGTGTGGCTGTGTGACTAACGAGGACGGGAAGTGATGAGGGACAAACAGATCATCCAGATACACATACCAGAGAGAGAGAGAGAGAGAGAGAGAAGATAGAGAGAGAGAGAGAGAGAGAGAGAGAGAGAGAAGATAGAGAAAAAGAGAGAGAGAGAGAGAAAGAAAAAGAAAGAGAAAGAGAGAGAGAAAGACAGAGAAAGAGAGCGAGAAAGAGAAAGACAGAGAGAGAGAGAGAGAGAGAGAAAGGAATAGAGAGGGTAGAGGGAATAAAGGAAGAAGTAGTAACATCATAGCAGTACGAGAGAAAAAGCTACAAATACAGAGAGTGGGAGACGGAGAGGGAAACGGGCTTAGAGAAAGAAAGAAAGACACACCATGGAAGTGTAGTCGATGTCCTCCCTCAGGAGATGGCTGTCATTTAGTGTGCGTTTGGCTTTGCCTGTCACCACATCCACAGGCCCTTTGTCCACCTGGTACTTAATGGCCCTGTACAGCATGTAGAGAGGCTCTCCGGCCACTTCCTGTGAACACACACACGCGCAAACACACGCACACACACACACACATGCACACATACACGCACACACACACATGCATGCGCGCGCACACACATCCAAACAAAAACATACTCAATGACCAGAAGAGTGAAATCCCCTTTGACATCCAACAGAACTCTAATGAATTGCTTCCTGGACAATTTATTTGGAGCGCAAGATAAATTACCAAATCAACTGTTCCCAACCTCATCACAGATGACTCATTCGAGCCCCAAGCTCAAAAACTAAACTGACTCACTGACCTTGAGGAAGGAGTAGAGGCAAATGGACATCCAGTTGGTCAGCATCTTCTCCACCACGGTCTCCGTCCTGACGAAAGAGACATGACACACTGGACCCTCAGAACACATTCAGGGCTCTACACTCACCCCCTAACATATCACAACAAACCCAGAGCTATGCCATACACCTGAACGACATCATTTCGGCGAACTGAGTAATGAGGGTTTTTTTAAATCTCTATTCTGGTCTAATGACTTCATTAGGCCGTGGTCGTCATAAATAAACACACAGTGACAGACAGAGAACTAACAGCCTATGGGGGTCCAGAGCGGTCAGCACATCTGAGGACACCCGAGTTGTCCAGAGCTGCGGGAGTGCCCTGTGTCGTGGTGACCCACCTGCGTAGCATGAGCTTGGGGTTCTTGTCCACGTACTGCTGCACCAGGTCGCCGAGCAGCGTCTTCATGACGTCGGTGAAGTACTCCAGCTTGTCGTGCAGCGCCATGGTGAGCAGCGAGGCTACGTAGCCGCGGTCGCGCTGCGAGAAGCTCTGCTGGGCCTCCAGCGTGTGGATGAACTACGGGAAGCCAGGGAGGACCGAGGAGGAAGAGGAGGAGGAAGATGAGGAGGAGGAGGAAGATGAGGAGGAGGAGGAGGCGGAGGAGGAGAAAGGAGAGAGATAACACAGTTAGCCTGGAGGTCAAGAGCCACGGGGGAGGCTCGACATGGCAGTTGTTGTGATTATGAGAGGGAAGCCCTGCTGGGGTTTCAGCATGAGTGTAAACAACATGGCAGTGGGAGAGGAGAGCAACAACAGCAGCAGCGGGATCTGTCTATAGGTCAGAAAACACAGCCAGCGGGATGGAGCGCCAAGGCAAAGGGGGCCATCATTACACAGCGCAACAGCAGAGGCACTGGATTTTTGATGTAATGAATGTCAAAAGTAGGGCCATTACTGCCGTGGGCTTCCTGCAGTGGATAGAGTGCATGCAGCAATGATGTGGCTTTTACTGTGATTATATGGTACCAGAGTTGTGCTATTGGTGCCTTCTTGTTTATGCCCAATCCTTCAACATCTTACCATGCTCATTCACTAGGTGCAACACCCAAAAGGGTTTGTGTAAACAGGTACGCTAAAACAATAGCCGCTATACAGGTGACGGTCCATTAGCCTTGCAATTACAGTAACAGGCTTTAGGTGTGAACACAGATCTAGCTGAAGTCCTGATCCAGCACAGTGTGTGCATCTCATGGGCAATCATGAAGTAATGCCCCATGCCTCACTGCCTCACTAGTGTACTGGAACTGTGATTAACTGTAAACATACAGTACAACAGTGTTTCTGTGTGAGGTTCTGTCCTGCTGGGTGTTCATCGCAGGGAAAAACCTAATCACGTCTCAGCCACAGCCTCAATTATTTAGGATGAGTTTTGGGTGGAATGAAGGCTTCTTCAACGTGCTCAATAAGGACATGTCATTTTGGTTCTGAACTATTTGAGTGTTGCAAAAGGCAAATTATTTGACAATTGCAAACATCCTCAAAAGGACCACATCTGTCCACTGTTAAAGAAGTTATATGGGTGACATAAGTCTCCTCCAAAAGGAATGTGTGGAAGGCTGGGAAAACAGAGATGAAAACTCAGGATGAATAATTAAGAGCTGATGAAATATTAAAGGTGGGCTTCTGTCTCTTTTTGTTTAGTCATCACAGGGCTCAAACGGAGCGCCGAACGTGCACGCGTTACTTAATGTACACAACAGCGCGCCTCGACAGGATCCTCATCCATATTTCAGAGGCGTGATTTTATATACATGGAGTCTGATCGTAATATCTTTTTGCAATCTAACAGCGTTATATCAAAGAGGAGTTATCCCGTAGGAGCGCTGCTATGGCATTTGCTTGGGATGAGGGCATGTTCGTGAGTGAGACTGTATGGTATGGTCTTTCCGGTAGCAAGCTCACACACACACACAAACACACACACACACACACACACACATCTCATTTCGATCTTCTGCCCTCTCTGTGGGCGCAGAGATGGGAGATTTCCTGCCTTGCTGTCTAAAGTGTCACACTCACACCCACACATACGCCCACCTGCTGATCAGATACAGTGTGCTAATGAGTCTCCCCTGGGGTAAGAGGTGAGCGCCCCGGCGACACATCCGACTTTCCCAAGCCAATCAAAACTGAGCTACGATAACACAGGCAACAGGTCGGGGGCAACAATCCATCTCTGTCTAAAAGGAAAAAAATAAATCTGGTGTGAAACACCATATCCTATCGATGCCTTTCCTTGTACACCTCTACTGAGAGCACTGAGATGCAATGCTGGAGTGGGCCTGGAGGGGGCAGCGTTGTGCTCACCCTGGTGAGGAAGAGCCTGTTGTTGAGCAGGTTGTTGAGCTGGCCCAGGCCCTGCTCCACCGTCTGCCGCCGTGAGTCGGGCAGGTCCAGGTTCTGGCTCAGCGGTGCCCCCTTTTGACCGGGGAAGAAGATGCGCTCGGCGTACATGCGGTAGTCCAGCAGGGGGATTCCCGGCCCCCCCACGTCACTACTGAGGTCCATCATCTCCGTCATCAGGTCTGGAAGGGGGGATGACAACAGAGGGGAGGAAGGAGGGAAGAGAGAAGGAGCGGAGCGAGAGAGTAAAGGAAAGGAGAGAACAAGAGCAGAGGAATGCAAGATGGAAAGAGGAATAAAACAGACATATAGAGAGACAGAGTGAGGGAGGGAGAGTATGAGAAAGAGAG
This sequence comes from Alosa pseudoharengus, assembly GCF_046254945.1. Classification (NCBI taxonomy): domain Eukaryota; kingdom Metazoa; phylum Chordata; class Actinopteri; order Clupeiformes; family Clupeidae; genus Alosa; species Alosa pseudoharengus. The sequence continues at coordinate 17,823,873 of NW_027468881.1, forward strand.
ACAGAGAGAGAGGAACAGGGTTGGTCAGGAGTAATGCCAGGCAAGCCATTATGCAAGATGCACTTGGATGTGATTTCGGCAGACTAGTTACTGGATAATCATCCGTACTTTTGGCTGCAGTGGCTCCCGTTTCGTGCCTACTGGCAACAACATAGCTCAAAAACACAACACAACATGGCGGCGCATCACTTTCTGCCACATTTGGTCTCCACAGATAGAAAAAAAAACCCATGCAAATGAGAGAGCGCAAGCTGCTTGATGGAGCTGCTGGCTCTCGGGGCTGGCTGCTACCTGTGAACTCCTTCCGGCACTGATCGCCGACATTGATCTCCAGCGTCTCCAACTGGACCAGAACCTTCTTGTAGTCTCGCAGGGCCTGCTTGCTCTTCCTCCTGGAGACGGCAAAGGAACCACGTTAGCGTGCGAAAAGACGAGGGCAACTGTTGCAACCCACCACCACCACCCCCTTATACATTTACAAGCTTGCTTCTGCCAAAATGTTTCTAGCCAAGTTTTTTTCTCCTCCCGCTCTTTCTCTCTCTCTCTCTCTCTCTCTCTCTCTCTCTCACTCCTTTGCTGATGAATGGTGAATATTCTCAGCATGTGGCTTTCTTTTGTTCCTTCCCGGCTATGGATTACTCTGCTGTAATAGGATCAAATTACCAGGCTTGACTGGAGCTTTCGCCCACAGTCATTTACAATTTCATACTACGGGGAAGAGTGACAGTTGGGCGCATTGAGCGGAGCATGTGTGCCCACACCTGCCCGTCTTATCCCGCAACATCACAGGCATCGAGCGCTGGGGCGGCGGGGCACCGAGACGTCATCTTCGCCCGATCTGACACATTCCACATGGGATGAGTGCGTATGAATAGGCCTTGGTGTGGACATGAGGGGGATGCATGGTAACAGCTGTATCTGTGGCTTATCCACAACAGCATGGGTCCACAGCTAATACAAGGGTCTAAGCCTACCAGCGCACTGTTGGTCAAACATATAGTACATTATAAAACAGTGCGGTGCATACTGGACAAAGGCATTAGTTTCAGCGCCCAATAGAACACGCTCCATCACTAAATGTGTGGAAGTGTGTGTCTAATTATGAGTAAACGGTCGATATCGGTGAAGCATATATCAGTGAGGTATGGTATATTTCTGACAGTTATCAGATTTTTAGTGACATTCAGTCAATCAATAGAGCTTCAAACTGAATCACAATTCACACAGTCTGCCAGTGACTTCAACACCCTGTGTGTGTGTGTGTGTGTGTGTGTGTGTGTGTGTGTGTGTGTGTGTGTGTGTGTGTGTACACATCCCTGTGTGCCCTGACCTGCCCCAACTGCCGCCGCTACATACACGTTAATCCAGACTATTGGCTTCTGTAGTGTCCCAATGGTAAAACAAGCCATCAAGTGCTACCAGATAAGGGGCATTCTTCTCTTCAAGTGCTACCAGATCAGGGGCATTCTTCTCTCCAAGAACCCAATCTGCTCTCCTACCACACCCAACTCACCCAACACACCTAACACACCCAACACACCTAACTCACCCAACACACCTAACTCACCTAACACACCTAACACACCCAACACACCTAACACACCCAACACACCTAACTCACCCAACACACCTAACTCACCTAACTCACCTAACACACCTAACACACCTAACCATGCACTTCCTTTCTTCTATTCTAGGTTGCTAGGTTACGGGGACGCTGGCGAGACACGCCCCGTCTGGCATCATGTTTTTGTTTGTTTTTATGTAATGTTTGTAAATTTATGTTATGTTCTGTTAATTTTTTGTATTTTTTGTCTAGTTAAATGTATTCTCTCTTTATTTGCGTTATTTTTTGGTAGTTTTTGTGTTATTCTTAGTCCTTTTTTTTGCTGACAAGTCTGCTGATGATGTGACGTTAAGTCAACTTAACGTTAAAGTCCATTGGGCTGAGGACCTAGCCATGGCTAATCGTTGACGTTGGCTTTTGTCCTGGACTTTTGGTAGCCTACTCCATCCGTGAAAAGCGCTGCGCTTCGGAAAGGGATTTCTCAGGACGGTTGTGGTGGACCTCTGAGAGGGAGAGATGTGCCGCTGCCGCGACCACTGGATTGACCTGTGAGCTGCCTTGCTCTGCTGCCTGGAGTCTGGATTTAGTAACGTTAACGTTAGAAGCAAGTTTGAAGAACTCTGATGACAGACAGCGACCGTTTGTTGTTCAGTGAGATTGCTATGTCCACCGAGTTGCTGATCTGTAGGATCACCTACGACTTCAGACTGTTCATTGCTTCCAGTGCTCTCCAGACTGCCAGGATAACGTTAAATCCTCCGGGTTGGACACAGCTGTGCGCCTTCATCATTGCCGTTGGACTATTCAGCCGGTTAACTAGATGCAACCAACTGGACTAAATTAACATGAGTTTTCTTTTTAAAATGTCTTATTAATTATTTATTTTATTATTTGTTTTTTGTTTGATTGTTTGTCTGTTTGTTGTCCGTATGTTTCACATGTTGTATGTTTCATGCGTCACGGGTACGCTGGCGATTACGCCGCTCAGTTAGGCATTTTTGTTATTTGTTTGTTTGGGTCTTGTGTGTGAAGCACTTTTGTTGCACTTTGTGCATAGAAAAAATGCTCTTCATGTTTGTCTGTATGCACTTTGTGCTCAATGCTTGAAAAGTGCTATATAAATAAATATTATTATTATTATTATTCCCTTATTTCTCCTTCTACTACCATTCCTTTGAGCAGGTTAGTACTTAAACTTCCTGATCCTAGAAAGTCTGATGAAGTTTGTAAAATAGTATTGAGTGTTACACTAAGGTCTCATTTGCAGTGTAGCTTGAGTGTTAGTTCTAAATTGTAAGCCACTCAGCTGTCAGCTAAATTAATACATGTAATGTGTTTGTGTGTGTGTTTCTGACCTGTACATGAGGATGATGACCAGCACGATGAGCACCACCACAGCAGCGCTGGCTGCCAGTCCCACCTGGGCAGCCAGGGGCACGGGGGACGGGTCATCTGTGTCGTACTGCACCGGGCCCAGGTCAAACACCAGCTTCCCCATCACAACCTGGCCACGCGCACACACACACACACACACACACACACACACACACACACACGCATGCACGCACACACAAGAGTAGATATGCCACCATACGAAACACCAGTAACACAAACAGTTTCCTAACTTTCTATTGGGGTAAATTAAGTACAGTATCTATGTATTTATCACACTGTTTCAAATATGCATTAAAAACCTTCAAACACACACAGGTTAGAAGAACACACACACACCACCACAAACACACACACACACACACACTAGCAATAGCAAACATTATATAAACTGGTAACACCAGGTGAATCATTTGAGACATGTTGACATCCTTTAAGAGTGTTTGCGTTTGCAAGTGTGGCCATGCATGTGTGATTGTGTCTGCATGTGACTACATCTGTGAAAACCACAGAGGACAGATACCCGGACAGAGCCCGGAAGATGTGCAGAAATGTGTGAATATGTGAATGTCATGCCATGTCAGTATGCTCCCCTGAGGTTTGTGAGTGGGCTGGAAAGGTGTGGGTGTATGCATGTGTGTGATGTGTGCATGCATACAGTGCAAGTCTGATTTGTCTATGCCAAGAAACTGTCTCTCTGGTGGATGTGTGTGCATGCGTGTGTGTGTGTGTGTGTGTGTGTGTGTGTGTGTGTGTGTGTGTGTGTGTGTGCGTGTGTGCTCACAGGCATGCATTTGTATGTGTATGCATGGCACTCATGTAGACTGGGTTGCTCTGCCAAGGGGTAGCTCTTCTGGAAGTGCTCAACATTGAGGAGTGTCTGTGTGTGTCTTTATGTGTGTGCGCACATGAGTCTGTTTATGTGTGGTTCTCACCTGCAGACTGGGTAACTCGTTAGTAATAAGAGGTTGTGCCACTGAAGGAGCACAGTTTAGACATGTCTCTGTGTACAGTATGTCTGTGTGTGTGTGTGTGTGTCTGTATGTGTGTCTGTGTATGTGTGTGTGTTTGTCTCTGTGTATGTGTGTTTGTTTCTGTGTATGTGTATGTGTGGGTGTGTCTGTATGTGTGTCTGTGTTGGAGAAGCTTCCTGATGAAATAATGTGGCAGAAAGGCTAGGCAATCAAGGACATGGGTAGAAAGTCAGAAAGTCTTTGGGTAGAAAGTCAGGTAGGAGAAAGTCAGGTGTGTGTGTGTGTGTGTGTGTGTTTTGACGTGTGATGAAATAAGAAAATAAATAAAAGGTCTGTAGCATAGGGATGTAAAAGTGCTAAAAGTGCTAAAAGTCATGTAGGTGTGTGTGTGTGTGTGTGTGTGTGTGTGTGGGGGGGGGGGGGGGGGGGGGGGGGGTCATGAGTGCTGAGGAGTGAATGAGTGCAAAGGCAGTATAGTGTGAGTTCAGAGTTGGGAAATGTTTGAGAGTGCTGAGGAGTGAATGTGTGCAAAGTCAGAGTTCGGATGGCCTGGGGATAAAAACTTCTCCTGAGTCTCTCAGTTCTGGCTTTGTGACTACATAGGGGTCTTCTTGATTTCAGCGGTAGGAATAATGAGAATGAGGATGAGAAGAGTCCTTCAGGATATTTTGGGCTCTTAGGAGTACTCTTCTGGAATAGATATCTTGTAGAGCAGGGAGTTGAGTTCTTATAGTACGTTCAGCTGAGCGCACTACTCTCTGCAGAGTACTACAATCTCTAACTGTGGAGTTCCCATACCAGGTGATGATGCTACCAGTTAGAACACTCTCAACCGCTGAAGTGTAGAAGGCCTTCATGATGGATGTAGAAACTTTACTTCCTTCGTCAGCTAAGGAAATTCAGAGTCGTTGTCTGGACTTCTTCAGAACATATTGAGTGTTAACAGTCCATGTTAAGTCTTCAGTAATGTGGACACCAAGGTATTTAAAACTTGTGACTCTCTCTACAGGTTGCCTGCTGATCATTAGTGGGGTGTAACTGTAGTTCTACTGCTGCCTTCTGTAATCCACTACCATTTCCTTGGTTTTATTGACATTCAGTGTCAAGCTGTTAGATTGACACCACTGTGCCACCTCATCAACCTGATCCAAGTAGAGCTGTTCATTGTTGTTACTAATCAGGCCCAAGATCACTGTGTCATCTGCAAATGTGTGTCTGTGTATGTGTGTGTGTGTGTGTGTGTGTGTGTGTATGTATGTGTGTGTACGTGTGTGGGTACTCACGTGGAGACTGGGTAACTCTGACTCGGTGTCTCTGCTGAGCGGCTGCTCCTCAGGAGGTTCGCAGTACAGGTGTGTGCTGTCCAGGGTCTTCACTTCGCACCGCTGGTCCCCCAGCCAGGCCACCACCTCGTCACGGGTCATGGCCAACATCAGGTCTTTACCCTGAACACACACACACACACACACACACACACACCAGAAAGACATTATCAAACACCCATATCAACACACTCAGTGCAACTTACCACAGCAGATCAAATTAGAGTTCAGATGATTTCATTTCTTTCAAACTTAATGGGCAGCTCACTGGCAGACGTGAGCATCTCAGAATTATGTAATATTATACTGACACCACTAACCACAAAGAAAAACACTCAAAGTCAGTAATTACACTGACGAGTCATGCCTCCACAGTTATTAAAAGTCAGAAACACTACTAGCGCACCGCTACACACCCTGCAACAATACAAAGTGAGATTACTGGTGTACCCAGGCAACTTTGGCAGCTACCGCTGATCTCAAAACAATATGGAACTTCAGAGGCAATACATGCAGTAAAGCGTTCTCTTGTAGATCAGCGGTTATTCCTGAAGTTACCGTAGTAATCCAGTAACCTCGCTTTGTGCTATAACCCTCTGATCCCTCACCAACACCACAACAATAAGAAGCTTCAGAACTGTGAAGCACGCATTCTGTTTCATCACCAGCCATTCAATACAAAGACACCACTAAACACACATGTAATCCGCACTGACAGCATTTGCCTAAACACCATGAAGCAAAGGGCATCAACAGCATCAGGACTGTTATCAGTGTCAACATCAGCTTTTCAACACAGCTTATCCTTTATCAAATATCAACGTCAGCATGACAACTCCCACGGAGCACTTTTCCCACAAAAACACATAATCAGCATCACATCACTATTTACATCAACACCAGCAGAAACTGCAAGAGAAACACACTAGAGCCACTGCTCAACATAGCATGGCGACAACAACACAACTACTGATGATGGCAAACACCAAATGAAACCACAGAGGCAGATAACAAAACACACTACATCACCCAGCTGGGAAACAGTCCCAAATCCATGATGATGACATCTATGTTAGTGTGTAAATACCAAATGCCTGCATGGATATAAACCCTTCAATTCAACACAACAAAAGACAGAAGAGAGGTCGTTTATAAGGGAGTCTGACCTCCACGGCGATCACCGCTCCCGGTTTGAATCGGTAGGGAGTGTCGGGGGTGTGAAAGTTGAGGGCGTGGAGCTCCGGGTTGGGGTGGTAGGTGAACTTCCTCCCTGTGATGCTCTCAAAGTCCACCTGCAGGTTGTCCAGCTCGAACCACACGCTCACCACCCTCCAGTCGGGAGGGACCGCTGGGGTCAGGCAGGTCATCCGGTCTGACATCACATCCACACAGCGCTCCTGTTTCTGAAGTAATAACACACAGCAAAAAGAATGAAAGGCCTTGATCTACACTGCTTTCAAAAGCAATTACGGAAGACACATGCTATGATGACATGAAAGAATATCTATCTATCCACAATATATTTTATATTTAATACGAATTTACAGCTTTTTGAGATTGACATTTCTTTTATTTTAATGGACTACTGGATACACCGGTCTCTACAAGCAAACTAATGCATTAGTGTCTTTGCATGAGAAGCACTAATACATGGTACCATGGCAATGACATGTTTTTACTTCAGTGTAATCCTGCAGGATAAGTTGGAGGAAATCTGCAGCTGGGGTGAAGTAATTGTACCTTTATCATGCTACTGTTGAAGGCCACATGGGGTCCGCTGGGAGACATGTGTCGCCTCCTCCGCACCAGGAAGTTGCCCACTGGCTCCACCCACATGGACATCATTGGCTGCTGGATGATGTCAAAGTTCTCCCCTCTCACTGTGATCGCCCGTCCGCCCCTGAGAAACAGCGACACATGAAAAAGTTGAAGTCTTTTTATTTTAGTCAAACGTCAGGCATAATTGGAAAGCTCTCGCTCTCTTGCAGTGTAATTAGACTTCTGTAATCTTCCAACTGGCTGGGGCGGTAGGATGCTTTTAACACACGCTGCTCACCCGTAGAAGCTCTCGGCAGGGGACGCGTCTGTAATGATGGGGTCCTGTAAATAGCGGAAGACCGCGTTTCCCACCGTCCTCTCCGCCTTGCCGAACAGAACACGGACCGTGAGCTCGGACGTGTGGTTAGCGCGGCTAGTGCGGCACACTAGCTGGGTGTCATTCACCTCTTCCACTCTGAGAGAGAGAGAGAGAGAGAGAGAGAGAGAGAGAGAGAGAGAGAGAGAGAGAGGGAGGGAGAGAGGGAGGGAGATAGATAGAGAGAGAGGGAGGGAGATAGATAGAGAGAGAGAGGGAGGGAGGGAGAGAGAGAGGGAGAGAGAAATAGAATGAGAAATAATCAGAGTGTGTTTTTAATTATGATTCACACACTGTGGATTTATAGTTTGTGCTTTCTTTCTCCTGCACTTGCTCTATTTGTCTGGGGATTTGGGCTGGTGCCTTGTCCTTGTTTATGAGTCTGCTTGAGTATGTGTGGCTCCTTATGTAAACAATTTCCTCTTCTGCTTCAGGGTGTGTGTTTTGTCAGGTGATCTGTTTGCATTTGATAAGCGGGAGCCTTTGTGTTTCTGTTTATTAGTGTGTGATTGTTTTGGTTGTGTGTGTGTGTGTGTGTGTGTGTGTATACACATGTTTGTGTATACGTTTTGTGTGTGTGTGTGTGTGTGTGTGTGTATAGATGTTGTCTGATGTGTATTAGGCCCTGTTCTCCTCTTTGAGGCTCTCTGAGATAACGATCTGCAGTGCAGCTCAGCTCAGCACAGCCAGAGAGCCTAGCCTGCCATCCTCCTGGTCTCTGTTTGACCTGTAAACTGCAGCAGGCACATGACACAAACTGGAATCCAGTCCGCAGGAAAGAGCCCTGCGGGGGGTGGGGGCGGGGAACACATAACAAGCTCCAAGCAATCGTTGCGTAGAGATGACACAGCTGACCTCCTGTTAGCGTGCCTTCTGTACATCAGCTGACAAGAGGAGGGAAGCATGAGAGCAGCCCACATTCAGTGTGCCGGAGTGTGATGCAGCTTACATGTAACAGGGCTGCTGTCCTACGAAGGCCTTCAGGTCACTCCTTTGTCCTGTGAGCAGGTGGGAGCCCTTTACTGTCAGACGTGTGCCACCGGACACTGGACCCTTATCAGGCTCAATGCCTACCAGCTGAGGGTCCTATCTCACGCACATGCACACGCACACACACACACAAGCGAAAGGATGAGGAAGGTTATGATGATGTAATGATACTATGTAGGCAAGTCAGACTTCAGAAGACTTTGGAAAATAAAATACACTTCCACAACAATAAACACTTTCCTGACATTATATAAGTGCAGACAGAATCGTATTGAATCCTGAAAACAAATATCAAATGTAAGAGAAAGAATCATTTACATGTACCCAGAATGGCGAGAAATGTTTACTGGATTGAATGTCAGAACTTTTAAGTATGAAATATTTACGACTTCCTTTGATGTCTTGTTTTTATGCGTGTATTTTTGTTTTTCTACCTAAGGGCAAGTTTCAATCATACTTTGAGAGTTAAGGAGAAACAAAACTGCAAACAGTGAGGGAGTGAAGGAGAGGCTGAGACCTTCAGGGAGTCTGCGCCACTGGCAGTGTGTGTGTGTGTGTGCGGGTGTGTTTGTGTGTGGTGTGCGCGTGTGTGTGAGTGAGTATGTGCTGTGTGGTTTGGGTGTGTTTTTCCTTGAATATGTTTTTGAAAGAAAAGTATGCAGGATGGAGTGTGAGTGTGTGTGTGTGCGTGTGTGTATAAATATACATATTTGTGTGTGTGTGTGTGTGTGTGTGTGTGTGTGTGTTTGTGAGTACGTGTGTGAGAGAGAAAGAGAGAGAACCGTAGGAGGCCATGATACGTGTTTCTGTAAATAACGGGGCTCTCCTAAGTGATTTAAGTGACTCACTTGATAAGTGAATGACTGCAGTGACCGTCCTGGTGGAGAATCTCCCACAGTGATCATGACAGGTCCTTTAATCTGTGTGCTGCGTTGCAGCTCACACACAATCCTGTGGAACACACACACACACACACAAACAAACAAACATGTCAGTGCCAAGCCATAGACAATTACAGCTTATTTAAAGTGCAAGCAAGAGCATGCAATAGAGAGAGCGAGAGCAAGAAAGAAAGAGCCAGAAAGATAGAGAGAGAGAGAGAGAGAGAGAGAGAGAGAGAGAGAGAGAGAGAGAGAGAGAGAGAGAGAGAGAGAGAGAGAGCTCTATCTCAGGATGCTGGGATCACTCATCAGAAATAACTTGGTAAACAGGATGTGTGTTTCAGAGGCGGCGCTGTGGCACCATTGTCTGGTCAGAGCCGATTTCCAGGCATTTCAAACAGGCGAGCCCAGCCTGGGCGGCACTGCAGGGCCGGCCTGCAAATACCACTTGCAAGGAGCCCGCCACCAAAAGGGCCTACACAAACAAACTGCTTCCAGAGTGCAGGAAATACCAGGCATCCACGCTCCAATAATAGTTTCTAAAGTGCACCTATACTGGGTGCATGGACAAAAAAAACAAGCAAGCGAGCTCACAGTCCTGCTGAGGGACGCACCCAGACATATCCAGTGCGTTGCTATGCATGGATCACAGTTGGCTCATTTACATGACATTAAAACACCAGTGCACCGCTGTTTTCTAATGAATGCAAATGCATTCGGGGGTATTTTAAGGAATGTTGATGCCCGCCGGCACTACTGAAATGTAAAAAAAATGACTAAATGCTTCTGATGAAGTCGATTATGCCATACCACTACACAACTCCTAGTGGCCTACACTATATCGCTGATTTTCTGTGCATTATGATAGACCGCAGTGTGACCACAGCCCGGCCAGTGTGTGTGTGTGTGTGTGTGTGTGTGTGTGTGTGTTTGTGTGTGTGTGGTGAATGTGACGAATCGAGAGTGTGTGTGTGTGTGTGTGTGTGTGTGTGTGTGTGTGTGTGTATGTGTGTGTTGTGAGAGTGGTGAGTGTGGCCTACGCTCACCTGGTGGATATGAGGTAGCCTTCAGGCAGTGGTTTACACCTCACCCCAGCCACCGTCACGCCGTGCTGGATGTCCTCGAAGCGCTGGCCCAGGTTGGACCCCCAGATGGTCACGTGGATGCCCCCCTCTAGAGGCCCCGTGGTGGGCTGGATCTGAAGATACGGCGGCACATGACACACACACACACGCACACAGAAACACACGCACACACACACACACACACACTTGGGTTTAGGCCATTATCAGGCTGCTTTATCTCGCAGGCTTGATTGCCTTAATGAGTGCAGCATGAGGAGCAGATGCTGAGCAGCGCTCCCATGGGGCTGTGGAGGCGGCAGCCAGAGAGGGGGAGAGGGAGAGGAGAGAGAGAGAGAGAGAGAGAGATGAGAGAGAGAAAGAGAGGAGAGGGAGGGAGAGATGCATTTACATCCTTACATCTTTACATCATAGTCATTTAGCCCTGGGTTTCATCAAGGAGTGAGGAAAGATGTGCAGCGTTGTGAAAAAATATCAAAGATTAGTCTCAGAATACGACAGTTACAAACCATGTCGTGGTTAATGTAGAGTTGTCAGGGAGTGCAAATTATTTAAGGTAGAACTAGTAGGGAACATGTCATTAGCTGAATGCTCCACTGACTTCTAGCCTTCAGGTGACTGTTATCAAGTTGGAAAAAATTGATTGGTTAATAGATTGCAACTAGAAAGCATTGGTGGAGACACATCCACATATGCAGTATAACAA
>NW_027468881.1:17839920-17847420 GCF_046254945.1 Alosa pseudoharengus
TCTTCCATAGGTTGCTTCTGATTGGCTGACATTTTTAATCCAGTCAGTGTAATCCGAGACTGTTTAAAAGCCTATTGTCTATCAGCTGCTGTACTGACAGCCGATACAATGGCATTTCACCATTGTGTTCACAAGGCAATAAGATTGTTGTTATGAGATAAAGCTCTGGGAAATAAAATCTACCAAATTTCGAAACATGGCAAAAATATTCCAAATAAGGAAATGGTGCGGAAGAAAAACTAGATCAACAATCTGCAACTAATCGTATCATCAGACCTGATGTCTGGCAGACCTAAACACCTGAGTCTGCTAGAGATAAACACTTTCAGGCAGAATGTTTGAAATGCTCACAGAGTGTTTATACCAGGGCGGCATCACACAGGGAAGAGTGCATTGTTGGAGGGGGTGTGTTAAAGGTTGTTTTTGTGTGAATCTAAATCAGCTGTGGTAACGCTACCCTGCGTGGGAGGTGGTGGAGGAGGAGTAAGTGGGGGGAGAAGGAGGGGAGGGGAGGGGAGGTGGGGGGTGCTGGGACCCACCGCTGCCTGGAGGGCTTGGGGGGAGGAGCTCCGGTTTGGGTGACTGACAGGTGATCCTGTTCTCCATGACAACAGCAGACTGGGAGGGAAGGCCTCCAAAAGAGCAGGCGAGCGACTCATCTCCTGACAGCATGGGGAGCTGGGCCACAGTGAAAGACACCTGATAGAGAGAGAGAGAGGGAGGGAGAGAAGGAGAGGAGGAGAGAGGGATGTGTATATGTAATTACTCTTTGGCAATGATGTTATTGAAACGTTCATGCCAATAAAGCCTTCTTGAACTGAAATTGAATTGAGAGAGAGAGAGAGTGAGAGAGTGAAACAAATTACTAGTGTGTGAGACACAGTGAAAAATTCAAAGATAGAGGTAAAAAGATGGGAGAGCGAAAGAAAGAAGGAAAGAAATGGAGAGATAGAGAAAGACAGAGGGAGAGAGAGAGATGAGAGAGAGAGAGAGTGAGTTTGAGAGTGCAAGGGAGTGAAAATGTGGCAAAGACACGGAGTACAGACAGATAATTAGAGAGATATATAAATAGACATACAGAAAGAGAGAGAGAGAGAGAGAGAGAGAGAGAGAGAGAGAGAGAGAGAGAGAGAGAGAGAGAGAGAGAGAGATGGCAAAAAGAAAAGGAAGAGAAGAAACCAAAGCGCAAACAGATGGAGAAACAATTATTTACAAATGCGGGGCACAGCCATTTATTCATGAGGGCAGGGCCCAGCAGCGGGGAGAAGGGTAATTTGGCCCAAATGAGGTCTGATGTTTACACCGCACTGAGCAGCTTTCAGAGCCGCCTAAGCCCCCCCCCCCCTTTCCCAGAACAAAAGCACACCGTCGCCGCCATGATTTCCGGCTGGATTGATTTTTCCATTTGCATTTGTTCGCGGGTCACTTCAGAAGGGAGCCCACGCACTGGGGAGGCGGATGCCGGGCCGCGGACTGGTGGGGTAATGAGGACGCAGCCGGACGCAGGCACGGGCAGGGAACACCCCCTCATACACACACACACACACACACACACACACACACACACACACACACACACACACACACACACACACACACACACACACACACACACACACACACACACACACACACACACACACACACACACACACACACACACACACACACACACACACACACACACACACACACACACAACTAATCAACTGGGAACTGGACTAAAGCCTCCTCATGGGTGCAATCATTACAGGGAGATGTCTGATGGAGGTGGAGGGGGGGGGCAAGGAACATAAGGCTGGTGGGGAGGGGGGGTATCAAGCCATCATGCCTGTGGGATAGCCCCACCTGTGCACGATAAATCCCCCCATGTTTTCTTCATCAGTGTACACACTACGCCAGCTGATTCCCTAAAGGGGACTGAGTCATCCTCCTAAACCTCAACCTTCCGTTACAAACAGAAAAGGGATACAATCTCAACAAAGGCAATGAGAGGTGATACAAGAACAATGAAATATGAGAATCTTTAAGATTTAAATCTGGGCTCTTACTCAATAACTATAGATATTGCTGACAAACATCCCCAGATAAGTAGCGCATATGATGCATATGATTTGTTCACACTTGGAAGTTCTGCCTAAATAAGGGAGTCCACCAAAGGGGACCTGATCTTTAAACAGAGTGCTGGTTCTGCTTGGATCTGAGACCCATTGGACACTCCTTACCTGTGTCTGCTCCTCTCGACTCTGGCTGGACGGCACCAGACTCTGCACGGACACACACTGCTGGCCTTGGTGGTAGCTCCACAGCCAATGGTTGGACTGGGCGTGGCGCTGGCACTCCTGCTTACGGGAACACCTGACAAACACAAACAAGGTTAAAAGGTTACTCTCCACACAAACAAAGAATCTTCTGTTGACCTACGACCTCTCGAATAGGCTTGTCACACGATAAGGTGGTTCGCCTGGGAGGGTTTCCAACTGCTAAACCCAACTCTAGGAATGGTCCTTATTATTAAGCTTGGGGTTAAAACACCTGACAAAATAAATAATTGTGCATAAATGTAGGGCTCTATGAAGTCTTAGTTTGAAGTGAGGAGGTTGTGAGCAGAAGATTTACCGCCACCCGTAAGGACATAAAGGCTTTAGGGAGATTTCTTCAAACAAAAGTGAGCTAAGAGTGCCGTGCTGCAACCACCAGTTTTCCATGAGGGCATTTGTAATTGGAGCAGCGCTAGCCGGAGTGAACAATAAATAAAAGACAAATATAGAGGCCCAGGATTTCTTTTACCGTCTCCACCTGCAGTGGAATCGTTTTCTGACTGAAAAGAGGGTTGTAAACGGAGCACTCGCTCCTTTGGGCAAACACTCTAACGTGACATAACAGAGCTACAAACAAGCTGCCAACAACAGCCTTGGGCTCAGACACAGGAGTAGAGAGAGAGATTTCATGGCTCCAGCATACGGCAAGGTGAGACGGCAAAGCGAGCAAAAAAGAATGTGTGTGTGTGTGTGTGTGTGTGTGTGTGTGTGTGTGTGTGTGTGTGTGTGTGTGTGTGAGATAGTGAGAGAGAAATTGTGTGTGCGTCTCTTTATGTATGTGTGTGTGTTTGTGTGTGTGTATGTGTGTGTGTTAGAGAAAGATATTGTGTGAGTGTGTGTGTGTGTGTGTGTGTGTGTGTGTGTGTGTGTGTGTGTGTGTGTGTGAGTGTGTGAGCACAGCGGAGCCGTTACCTGCCCTCCAGCACACACCAGCCGCAGTAGGGATCTCTGACGGACAGACAGGACTGGCAGTCTGTGTGGCGGGAGCACTGAGCCACCGGCAGCCTGGTGACCTGCGTGAAACATGACACACACACACACACACATGAGAGACACACACACACACAAACACACACACGCTTGAGGGCATGAGGCTTTGCTCTTTTTGGGAGAGCCCAGTGAACAATGTGAGCTAGACTTCAAGGGTGAATAGAGACATTTAGAGTAGCAGTAGCCGGAACTAGAGCAGGTTAATCAATCAGGAGACCGCAGCGGCAGGACAAAGCACTCGGATGGGCTCATTCTGAAATGTTTCATCGTGTTTAGATCTGCATCATGACTCCTGCTTGACTTGTTTACAGACTAACAGAATTCAGAGGATTCAGGTCTCACAGCAGGCTGGTGCTGATGTTGATTGACAAATCTTATGATGTTCCCAGATATACACACAGCATGACAAAAAAGGGAATATGAAGATTATCGGTCTCCATTTACTGCAAGGAGTACAGGGGGGAGTTTTTTTTTAGTTTATGTGCAACTCCACTGAGAAGTGTGGGGGAGACTGCCTGAGGTTTTGTTTTGACAGATGCCCTACTTTTTTCTCCGTCAGGACATAGATGCTCTGTCCAGCAGAGTCCAGCAGGAGGTCAGCGTTGATGGCGCTCTTCTCGTCCACAGTCACCGAGTCGTAAAGGGTACCCGTGCCATTTGCCTGCAGGAACACCTGCAACATACACACAAACACACCACTCTGGTTTGCACAAGTGTTAAAACACGTACACACACACACACAAAAAAATACCGAGAGAGTTATCTACATACATATACACATATATTATACATTCATTCATTCACGTACAAACAGAAATGTCCTGACACAACCACAGGCCAATGCACCCAAATAGATCCATCCGCATGAGCACACCCACGCAGTCTTCAACTTCAACACAAATACTCACAGCCAAATTTACACACACAATCAAACACACACACACCCAGAGACACACACACACACAATGGCTGCCTGAGATCTCAGAGGATGGGTACATATGTCAAAGTCTTCAGGGCAGGGAAGCCACACCGGGTGGTGTGGTGCGATCTGATTGGCTGGGGGGGGGGGGGGGGGGGGGAGTGTGTGTTGGTGTAAACAAGGCGCCCACTCCAGCGCCTGACTGTAAATATTTTATGGCGCACCGGAGGGGCTGGGAACGAGGAGCTCCACGCTGTGCTGAGCCATATTACCCACAGTGCACTGCAAGTGGCGGCCCCTGTGGGATCAATAATCCCAGCAGCACCCGGGATCGGGAGTCAGGATGTGTCCTTCTCCATTATCTGCACCCCTCACACACACACACACACACACACACACACAGACTCATATGGACATACACTCCAATGCTGATATACGCACACACACAAACGCATGCATGCACGCGCGCACACATGCACACGCACACACACACACACACACCAGCCCCCCAACACATGATCATGCCCGAAGGGCAAGATTAACCAAATTCAAGGCCCCCCATCAAAAAAGAATTCCAGGCTGCTTGTGTGCAAAACACCAGACCACAGCAGAAACAGCCAGAGGCATGTGTGTGAATTGGGGTGTGTGTGTGTGTGTGTGTGTGTGTGTCTGTGTGTGTGTGTGTGTGTGTGTGTGTGTGTGTCTGTGTGTGTGTGTCCGTGTGTTTGGGTGTGTACACCAACAAAAAATCTCAACAATACCGTGTCCAAAAGAACACCTAACAACTCCAGCAACAACAACAAGCAGTACTGCCAGCACAGTGGCCTCTCCATGCGTGAATATTTTCTTGCTAGCGGAGCTAATTTTCATTCGCCGGGCCTTTAGAAGTGCGCCGAGCGGCGAGCTTGCGCTGAATTAGCCTTTCAGCCACACAGAGGGAGTTCTGCACCCACCGCGTGCAAAGAAGATGTGGGGCTTATCGTGTTTCTTTCTCTTTTTTAACTCTTCCTTTTTTCCCTCTCTCCTCAGTATCGCCAACTGAATACTAAGAGGACTTTCAACTATTACACGCACTCCTCTTCAACCCCCCCCCCCCACACCTTGTCTCTCTCTCTCCCCCTCTCACCATTCCTCAGTGTCCCTACCAAGCCCAGCAGTCAGATATTTCAGATGATAAGCAGCTTAAGTTATGCATGCGTTCACTTGTTCACACCGGCATTCTTGACATAGCATCCATAACACCAGGTGAGGTTTTTGCCGAGAAAGAGAAAAAGGGCGGGAGGAGAGAGAGAGAGACAGAGAGAGAGAAAGAAAGAAGGAAAGAAAGAAGGAAAGAAAGAAAGAAAGAAAGAAAGAGAGAGAGAGAAAGAAAGGAAGAAAGAAATAGAGAGAGAGGGTGGAAGAAAAAGGCAACATGTAATAAATTAGCAGTCTTAGTCTCGTGTGAGGTATGAGGGGACTCGCGTGCCAACCAATGAGGCCTGCCAGGCGCTTCACGCCCCACTAAAAACAAAAACACGTCTGAGCTTGTCTCTGTTCACCTTACAGAAGAGGTCAACGCCGATTTAATTGTGCATTTCATTTATTTATTTATCCCCCCCCCCCTTATTTATTTATTTCTTTCAATAACAAACGGGCGTCTCTTGTGAGTCTGGCACGGAGACAGTCATTCAGCAGTGAAACAATGCGGTCAGAGGTTGGCATGGAGCAAGGTCATCCTCCAGCGCTATCTGAGCCGTTGGAGCCCAAACAGAGCATCTTTATGGAAATGGAAGGAGGCGGAGAGAATCGGTGGCACTCTGAAGAGGGGAGCCGCCCGAGCATCAACAACAGGCTTCTCCACGGCTACAGTCCCCAAAGACACATGGAGAGAGAGGACGAGGACGAGGAGGAGGAGGAGGAGGAGGAGGAGGAGGAGGAGCATTACACTAGGCCCGCGGTGAGTGGTACCAGAGCGGGGCTTTCACCAAACATTCACACATACAAACACATATAAACAACACACACACATACAAACACACATAAACAACACACACACACACACACACACACACACACACACACACACACACACACACATACAAACGCACATACACAACACACACACATAAACAACACACACACAAACAAAGACACACACACACTGATATACTGCTAGAAACAGTCTCTCTCTCACACACACACAAAACAAAACACACTCAGACACATACCTTATGCAGGTGCCCCGCCTTGTCTCCGAGCAGAGCAATGGTGTGTCCGGCCTCGGTAGCCGTAGCGACAGCAGTGAGTTGGGTGTCGCGGGTCAGGGCAGGGTCAGCAACCAGGGGCACGGCGCTAGCAATGGGGCTGGGGGTGTGTTCCCCCCCACAGGGGTACTCGGTCACTGAGGACTGCAGGAGAAAGAGAGGGGGGAGGGAGGAAGGGAGGGAGAGAGAGAGAGAGAGATGAGTCCCCATGCAAAATGCACACACTCAACACACACAATACTGGTGACAGCAGGGAGAAACATACATGGACAAATACAGAGCTATCCCCCATGCGATTTCATTCTACTACATAGACACTCAAAATGGTTAGTTAAATACAGTTCAATGTTGCAGATGATACAGATGATATTGCTATTAACACTACATTGCAAATCTGCAAACTATAGCATTTCTAATGGCTTACTTTCAATTCAGTCAAAACAGTCAGCAGTCAAACCTCACCTTGTGAATCTCTTTTCAGTCAAGTTGTCTGACCCTAGCCTTGGTTCAAAGTGCTTTATCTGGGTGGAGTAACATGTTATGACCAGCAGGGGGAGTTTTGAGGGGGGTCTGCACAAATCTGAGTAGAGTCACTTGTTCTGAAATCTGGGTGATTTCCGTAAAGCAATGACATGATGACTGTATGTGTACACAGTTCAGAGAGCAGCATGAGTAATCTAGTGCGTGAGGCGCTCTGTTATGGAAGAATCCCATTGTGGCAGTTTCTGTGCTGCCCGACGTTAGTGAATGAGCTCTACATGAATGAGAGGGATAAGGGGAGGGATGATGATGGTGCTGCTGCTGCTGAGGCAGGTGCTTGGAATAAGGAGCTTTGAGTTGTAAAACCCAGTCTGAAACCACAGAGGGCTCAGAGGCACCGACTAGACAGTGGAGGGAACATCGCTCTTGACACACTGCACACACAGTTATGACAAGACGGTTCAAAAACTTGTCTCCAAGTCCCAGGAAGGGGGAAGCAGACAATTCAAGCCATACCATTCATGTCCAATTAATCTGGGTTTAG
>NW_027468881.1:17849920-17857420 GCF_046254945.1 Alosa pseudoharengus
TGTGTGTGTGTGAGTGTGTGTGTGTGTGTGTGTGTGAGAGAGAGTAGACAAATGTGAGGCATTAACTTTAAACTCTATTACTTTTTGAGTGCTCTATTGAATTGAAAAGCGGTATATAAATCTAGTCCATTTACCATTTACTAACAGATAAAGGTAAAGGTAAAAATGCAACCTATTTCAGCAGTCCATACCGTAGAGGCTTATGGGTAACCATCACAATAATGGGGAAAGCAATATAAACCCCTCTTTGGCCAAAATCTGCATTTAAATTTGGTGAAGGCCATTACGTGCCATTTGCACCGTTACCCTCAGCCTGCAGCCGGCACGGACTTTCGTGACTCAGGATTTCGTCATTCTGCTAATAATGAATGCTGTGCTCCAGCACTACACCGAGCTGCACAGCACTGCTGCCTCCACAGACTCCTGGATAGCAGGGTTAACTGCAGATGATGGGTGGTGAGTGGGAGGACAGGTGCAAAGCCATTGTTATGGAGCACAAAAAAAAACCCACACTGAAATATTTACTTTATGTTCCGCTCAATAAAAAAGCATTAATGCAAATGACTGAATGAGGACGCTATTTAAATGGTTTTTGTGTGTCCGGTGCGGTACGAGCTTTCTGAATTGGTGATGGACTGCGTCAAACGAGAAGGTTCTGATCTGATCGCATCGCCTCCGCCAGCATCTGCACAGCTGCACACAGGGCCTCCCCGCTGGTGCTGTTGACTCAGCTGATGAAAAGAGCAGCGCGCTCCGAGAGAGAAGAGAAAAGAAAGAGAGGACCCACAGAAAGAAAGAAAGAAAGAAAGAAAGAAAGAAAGAAAAGAGAAAAAAACAGTGCCATGAGGCGGATTTGCAGCTGGCAGTGAAGGGGTGTCTGCTGAGCTGCTGGGGGGGACCCGTTCATTAAGAGCAATGAGAGTTACAGAGAGAAGGAGGGAGGGAGAGAGAGAAAAAGAGAGAGAGAGGCAGTCACAGGAACAGTTGCAGTCACAGGAAGAGAAAGAGAGAATGAGAGAGAGAGAGGGAGAGAAAGAGTGTGAGTGAGAGAGTGTGAGTGAGAGGAGAGAGAAGAGAAGAGAGAGACAGAGAGAGAGAGAGAGAGAGAGAGAGAGAGAGAGAGAGAGAGAGAGAGAGAGAGAGAGAGAGAGAGGCGTTGTCTCCTGCTGCTGTCGAGGAGTTAAAGACTACAGCAGCACTCCGGCCTCCCTGACGGCTCTTTAGACTTCATTAGTTACGATGGGACTCAGCTGCTATCAGATTTGCTTATGGGGTGAGAGAGAGTAAGAAAGAAAGAAAGATAAAGATAAAGAGAGAGAGAAAGAGAGAGAGAGAGGGGGGGGGGGAGAGAGATGAAGGTAATGGTCTGTTAAGCCTAATTTCTACTTCAGACAAAAAGTGCTGTCGTGACATGCTGTGCCATGAAAATGACCTAATTTTGACAGCACAGTGCAGCACGCGCTCTGTGGCACCGCTCCAGCTACAGTGGCTCTTTCTTTCTCGCTCACGCGTAAAGAAAACATTACACTAACATTCAGTCACAACACTGTAGCACTTTGATCGGCCCTAATGAAATCACCCAGAGAGTATCTGTTTGTGTGACTGACTGACTGCACTGGAGGAGATGAATTTAGAATTTAGAAGATTTAACTCAAGTCCAGATGAGGTGATAGGAAATGAATTGCAGGCTTGATCCCATCGCCAGGCCTGGCTGCTAGGACAAGCAGATTAGGTGCCTGGCCAGTGCATTAGCTTCCTGGGCCATCACCGTCACAGTCACTGTCACTGTTCCCACTGACCGCCTGATGGACAAGTGAGCCATGACTGAACCCACTGGGGACTGCCAAGTAGGCTAGTAAGCTTATGATTTGTCCGCACCGATCAGGCTTAATGTGAAAATGAAGGGCAGAAGTGCTGCTCTCTTACCTGGGCCAGGCGCAGGCACTTGGAGGACACCTCGTACTCGATGTAGGCCTCCTCCTGGTTGGTGGGCCCGCGGCCCTCCTGGGTGTAACACAGCTCCTGGGCCGTCTTCAGGGCCTTGTCCAGGCGCTCCATGTCGTAGACGCACAGCGCCGAGCGGGCGGTGGGGGTCGGCGTGGACGCCTGGCCAGCCGCCATGGCCACAAAGAGTGCGGGCCGTCCGCGGCGGTTTCCGAGGGCGGCGGCCTGGGCGAGGTTGTAGCCGCCGGCGCAGGCGAGCGGCAGCTCCACGTAGGAGTAGAAGCTGGGGTCGTCGGTGCAGAGGCGCGACACGTACGTGCGGTACTCCTTGGAGCCCCAGACGTCGCGGCGCGACAGCAGGAAGTAGACGTGGCGCTCGTGGCGGAGCGCTGCCACAAAGTGGTTGTTGTACTCGGAGTAGGTGCCCACCACCAGCTTGCCCAGCTCCTCGTGGGAGAAGGTGGGGATGGAGTGGTGCGGGCTGGGCAGCAGGCGACGCGTGGTGATGGGCGGGATGCCGCCCGGCCCCTTGCTGGTGTAGCCGCGGCCCACCAGCATGAGCGGCGCCGAGCCGTGCTGGGGCTGGGGCTGGACCAGCACGCCCACGGTGGAGACCCGCGGGTCGTTGGCGGCCACGTACTGCGTGTCCACGGGGTTCGAGGTGTTGTAGAGCACGCGGCCCACGTCGGCCAGGCTGCGCTTCTCGCAGATGCCCTGCAGCACCGTGCCGCACACGATCAGGCTGCGCCAGCGCGTGCGCCGCTCCGCATCACTTCCCCCCTCCTCCGCCTTCTTCTCCGGGAGCGGCTCATCCTCGCCGTCCTGCAGCAGCAGGATCTGGTTGGCGTTGTCCGTCTGGCGGGCCTGCGTGCAGTCCTTGGGGTCGATGGGCGGCAGGCAGTCGGGGCTGTCCAGCCGGGGACCGGTCTGGCCCTGGGAGAGCAGGCGCAGGTCGGCCGACAGGTGGTACAGGGCGTTCACGCCGCCCACGTACACCTGACCCGAGCGGCGGTCCAGCAGGAGGTGGTTGAGGGGAGCGCCGCTGTTTAGCGTGGTGGAGCGAGTCTGGAGGGCGGACGGACCGCCGGAGGTCGCGGGCTCAGGTGCGGCTGTGGTCGTCGGGGGCGACAGCAGCAGCAGGAGCGGGAGCAGGAGTAGTGAGAGGGGCCTCCACCAGATGGCGAGGGGGGGAGGAGACGGGGGAGCGGGAGCTGGCATGGCACCCCCTTACCTGCTGAAGAGAAGAGCGGAGAGGGGGAGGGGAGAGAGAGAGAGAGCGAGAGAAAGAGAGAAGGGGGAGAGGAAGGAAGGAAGGAAGGATGCAGACAGAGAAAGAGCCAGAGAGAACAGGGGATAGAGTGAGCGTGCGTGTGTGAGAGTGTGAAAGTGTGAGAGAGAGAGAGAGAGAGAGAGAAGATTGGTCAGATTAGTAAAAATGCAAGAGATGAAGTGAAGGAGTGACACAAAGGGGAAAAAAAACAGGAGGAATAGGGTGAGAGAATGTGTGAATATGTCAGAGGGTAGGAGAGTGTGCAGAGAGGAAGGGCAAGATAAAAAGTCAAAGACAATGTATTTGAAGAGGGAAAGAGAAGAGAGGGAGTGAGAGAGAGAGAGAGCAGAGGAGAGAGGGAGCGAGAGAAAGAGAGAGAGAGAGCAGAGGAGAGAGACAGGAAGACAAATGTTAGGATAACACAAACACATCACACAGCCAGTGCCCACTGCTCCACTTCATAGGGCTCCACAAACACACACACACACACACCAGTGCCCACTGCTCTGCTATGCAGTGCTTCCACAAACACAGTCTGGTTTCAAACTGATGCCTCTGTACATCAAAGGCCTGCCACCATCACTCTCTCGTTCTCCTTCTCCTGCTCCTTCTCCCACACACACACACACACACACACACACACACACTCTCTCTCTCTCTCTCTCTCTCTCTCTCACTCTCTCTCTGACAGAGCTCTGGGCCAGCAGGTTCTGTACACATGACTGACATCCAAGTCTATGAGATGGCAAAATAAAATAAAAAAAACACACTTCCTCTCCCCACTCCCCCTCTCTAGCTCTCCCTCGCGCTCTCTCTCCCCCTCACCACTTCTCGTTCTCTCACTCTTTCTGTGAGGGAGTTTCCAAATGCTAGAGAAGCCAGACAATAGCCTCGCTCCTACCCCACACAGTACTCCCCTGTGTGCAACACATTATTTTGTACACAATCTGTGCATCTATCAACAGACCCTTGGGTCAGTCATCTGCTTAAACGGAAGCAAACAGAGTCTGACTCATGGTCTGGTGACCTGTTTTTGCTTTTTTTCTTCCCTCTGTTTTTTTCTCTTTTCTTTTTTTCTCATGGGCATGACGCGAGGCGTTTCTCTCCTCAGAGTGAGCGCAGAGTCAGCCTGTCCTGCGAGAGCGCGTGGGGGATGGGAGGTGTGTGTGTGTGTGTGTGTGTGTGTGGGGGGGGGGTGATCAACAGCAAGTGTTTGCTAGGAAGAGTTACTCTACTGTACGTACCGTCGCTGATGAATTATGCACAGCCCCCAACGGCAATCACAACCAGGCCCACGCATCTTCACAGCATATGGAAAAGGCTGAAAAAGTGTGTGTGTGTCTGTGTGTGTGTGTGTGTGTGTGTGCTTACTGGGTTGTGTGGCTGCGTGGTCAAAGTGACATCTTTAATGAGGCGTGTGAGCGCAGGGGTAGCACCTGTTATGGTGTTGTGCATCCTTTGTGTGTGGGAAGCATCACAGACACAAACGCACCCATATTAGACACACACACACACACACACACACACACAAAAGAAAAACCATCAACCGATAAATGTGGGCCGCTCGATATGGTGCACGCTCTAATTTTCGGCCAATATGCTGAACATCATTTCATTTCACACAGACATGTGCATCAGAGGAGGTGCTGTAGATGAGCAAAAGGTGGGGGGAGAGGGGGATAGAGAAAGACAGAGGGAAATGGGGAAGGAGGGAGAAAAGGGAAGGCAGCGAAAGGAGGAACACAGAGGTATGTATGAGTGAGACGAGAGCGAGACCAAGTGTGAGAGAGGGAAACGGAGCGAAAGAATGATGCAGCACGATATACCAACACAGACAGCGAGCGAAAGAGAAAGAGAGAAAGAGAGAGAGAGAGGGAGAGAGAGAGAGAGAGAGAGAGAGAGAGAGTGCACAAAAGGGGGAGAGAGAGGAAGCTGTATGATAGATTGAGAGACCCAGAGAGAGAGAGAGAGAGAGAGCGAGAGCGAGAGAGGGAGCGCAAGAGAACGAGCGAGCGCAAGATAGAGAGGGAGGGAGAAGAAGAGAGAGAGAGAGAGAGAAATTCATCTTTAATTTATGGCGCCTCGGCAGAGACGTCTTGGGGGGCTTCTGTATGTGAAAGATGAGTCGGGAGCGAAAAACGAATTGCTCCCTCACTCTGATCAGTATGCATAACATTTTTCACCTCGACTCCCAACTCCTCACTCACTCACTTACACACACACACTCTCTCTCTCACACACACACACACACACCAAGAGGAGCCCAGCATCTTCACCTTCAAAGGCAGGCTAAAGAAGCGAGGCCAGGCTTGACACAGTGGTAACCATCAGCTTTCTCTATCCACCCCCCTCCACCCCAATTAAGCCTCGCTGTCAGCTCACTCAAACGTCCCCATCTTAACGAAGGCCAGAGAGTTTGGATGAGTGTGTGTACTGTATCTGTGTGTGTGTGTGTGTGTGTGTTAAGGGTTCGGAGAGTGCACAGGGTTTCAGGGGGTGTTAGAAGTCTCCTTCAGTCGACACTTTGGCCCTACGCGCTCCAACTGGCCGTGCTGCACGCATATAATGAAGATGATCAAACATGCAGTGTGAACTACAAAGGGCCTGCACGCCGGCGCCTGTCCGAGAGCATTACTCCCCCTTCACTTTGGAGGCCCCTGCAGCCCCACAGGGAGGTGCAGCCCCGCAGTCTTCCTCCCGCGGCAGCCTGGCGCGGCTACGAGGATCGCTCCGCTCCCTACAAGTTCCCAAGGAGAACAGCTCGAGAACCGCACACGCTGCCGTGAATACAAATCGCCCAGTCAGAACGGAAGATGGTAATCTGACATGCCGAAGAGGAAGAGGAGGAGGAGGAGGAGGAGGATGATGATAGTGATGATGATGAGGACAATGATGAAGAGTGCTGTAGGTTTAAGTACCCGTCTTTATTTGTTGACTTCCCCTTCTGCAAACTTCACAGACGACCTCAGGGGCCCGTCAGTAGCAGACAGTAGTCTCGCTCAGATAAGAGGGTTAAAGTTTGTTCTTTTTTTTTATTATTTCATTTTCCCCGTTTTTGCCGCCTCAGCATTCAGAACTTCTCTTAAATGGTAATCAGGAACCCAGGGCAACGTGCACGAGCATAGTGACTGACAGTAAAAGGGCTTGCGGCTGTCTTTGTTTACGCAGCACGCATACACACACACACACACAGACACACACACTCTCTCTCTGTCTGTCTTTTCTAACACACACACATGCGTTCATACACACACACACAGACATACATATAGGGATTTGGGAGACAGTATAAGCAGGGTGGGGAGATATGGAGTACCAAGGGACCAAGAGACAAAAAAAGAGACAAAGAAAGTGAGATTGAGAGAGAAAGAAAGACAGTGGGGGGGGGGGCAAAGTGACAGGGAGAGAGAGAGGTAGAGATGGACAGCATGAGAGAGAAAGAAAGAAAGAAAGAAAGAAAGAAAGAATAAAATAGAGAGATAGAGAAAGAGAGAAAGAAAGAGAGAAAAACACACCCAGCTCATCAGGCCAGGTCAGCTGTAATTTATGTGGGTTCATGCAAGTAGCACACAAGAGAGAAAACAGCCCATGTAGCCGGAAAATGGTCCACGTTGAGGTGGCTGTTATAAAAATGCAAAGAGGTCTTCTTGGTGAAGTACATGTGACTAAAAAAAAAACACTTCTCTCTCCATCTCTCTCTATCCCTCCCTCTCTCTCTCTCTCACACTACCTCCCCCTGGCCAAACACTCATACAGTGTGAGAAGAGGAGTGTGCACATTCTTGTCGGGTTGCTAAGCTCACTCCACAGCACTGTCAAAATTCCAGCCAGCTCCCAAAGAAACGGTCTTCGTGGCAATTACAGCGTGTGCACACACCCTCAAGTCACCAGGCTCCATGCCGTGCGCAAACACACACACACACACACACACATATGAAACACTAACTGTCGGCATCTGCCACGCTGCACTGCACTACACACACACACACAAAGAGAGAGAGAGAAACACACACAATCCTACACATATGTACTGTTGACACACACAGACGGCAACTCTGGCAGCCACCAAACAACATGTCAGACAGGACCACAGCCACACGCTCTCATCCATATACATCAGCACAAACACAGCGGCAATGAAGCCACACAGAAACATACAGAACAAGAGCCACACTCATATTCATCCGTAGTTTAACACACACAATGTGGCCAAGATAGAAACCTCCACATGACACGGTGAGTTGCAATCAAGCTTGTCCATTACACCTGCTGACACACACACACGAC
>NW_027468881.1:17862420-17879920 GCF_046254945.1 Alosa pseudoharengus
AAAACAGCCATGCATGAGTTGGCAGTAATTAAAATCTTTATAAGGAGTGATAACATGTCTACTTTTCACTAAATAAATATGCCTAGCAAAACGCCCACTCTTGGGAACCCAGTGATATCCGGCTATTGTCTGAGTGACGATACTTTGTAATAAAAAAAAAAGATAGGAATTGTAAGCATGGTAAGACTGTTACAACTAATTGCTACTTTGTCTTGTTAATGTCACGGCATTTGTTACATCCAAATTCAGACACATCACGAAGGGAGCACCGGGCATATTATAGCGAGGAGACACGCCAATCAAAGTTCACTTGCATGAAGCACCGTACACTTACTTCATTCAGAGGCGTCGCTGCTCATTCTCTGGAGTCCCATCCGATCCGTGTTAAAGCGCAATCCAAAAACAACAACACTGAAAAGCGGAGAAATAAAAAAAAAACGACACCGGAGCCTAGCCAACACAGTCTATAGATCCCATTATGTGTGCGCTACATTGTTCGCAAGCGGCGGAGATTAGAGGTAGCAGTGAGAGCAGACTGGTGGGAATAGGCGGAGCGTTTTTACGCATCCCCCAAAACAGAGTTTTCAATGAAGCTGCTTTCTAACAGGCGGGGTCGTGATACTTAATATTTAATTTTCTCGCGTATGGGCGAGAACTTAACCGCACTGATGAATACAATATCTCCGCCCACTTTAGGGTGTTTACGTCCGCGTACCCACAACCAGGAACTTCAACCCCGCCTTCAGCACCGCAGCTGGAGTGACAGATGGATATTGCCAGCCGCCTGCCACAGCTAAACCGGGGTTTGACATAGATACTCTGGGTTTTAACAATGACGATTAAAACGAATAGCGAGCCCCAAAAGTGGCAACATCCCCCGTACTCCCCCCAAAAGAATCCTCAATGGTTTAGGACCGTGTGTCAAGAGTCAACATTTAATCCCCCACAGCTAACAAGCTGTCTGTAGTTAAAAAGCACCGCAAATACGAGATGTGAGGGGTTTCCAGCAGGATGAACTAATTTAAAGCTAAAAAACAAAACAATACGAGACACGTTGCAACTCACCACGACATTTTCATAGTAGCCAAATTGTGGTGGTCTGCAACAGACACCAACAAAGGCGTTTAACTGAAATTCAAAATCCCAGTGCTACACAAAAGCGAGAGGAGGGAGAGGCTTCTTGACTTGACACGCCAGGAAAAATGATGACAGCCTATTGTACTTTAGTTAGGGAGGGCGTGGAGTGAGAAAGAGAGAGAGTGAGGCAGAGAGGGGGAGAGCGAGGGATAGAGATTCCCAGGCGAGTTTGGTGATGAACAGGCATGCTGGGAGCACTGGGAGCTCAGCTGGGACTGTTTGCCCAAAGCCGTGAACAGCCCTCATCAAGGCCCTCATAAAATATTAATCCTGCACACAAAAGCACCAACACCCACGGACCACCACACACGGCTCAGCACACATGGAGGGGGGCCGGGAGGGTCTACTGACCAGGCAGGACACATGAAGGGATGGGGAGAGGGGGAGAGGGACAAGCCGTGAGGGCCAGCTACTACGGAGAGATAAGACACATGGGGAGGAGAGAGAGAGAAGGGAGGGAGAGAGAGAGAGTGGGCAATGAGAGAAACAAAGAGAGATAGGTAGTTACAGTTGCATAAAAATGGGAAAGATACTGTGGCCGTTGGTAAAAGACAGGGAGATGGATAGAGAGAGGGAGATAGAGAGAGAGAGAGAAAGAGAGAGAGAGAGATGGAGAGGGAGGGAGAGAGTTACTGTGGCAGCCAGGCAGCGAAGGGACCATAATGAATGGAGGGAGAGGGGGAGGGGAAAGGGTGAAGGGTGACACGCAGTAATTGGGGGGAAATGTGTGTGACGGAGGGAGGAAACCATTATTGGCAGGTGAAGAAAAAAATCAGAGGCATCCACCAAATAATGAAATGACCAAGGTTGAGGAGGGGAGGGGGGGGTAAAGACAGAAAGAGAGAGAGAGAGAGGGAGCGAGAGAGAGCGAGTGAGCGAGTGTGTGCACACACACACACACACCCTTTAGAAAATAAGAGCACATGGAGACATTTCTTTTGAAGGCAGTTGTCGGAAGTGCAAGGCTGATATCTTTTTTTTTTTTTTAAAAGATGACAATATTTTGGCTGGCCGGGGCGACTTTTCACACCACCAGGGCCAGGCCCTTATTAATGCAAACAGCACAGCATTCCCAGTTTTTGGGAGCGCAGGCCCCGACGGCCCCTGAGAGCCTTGGCAGAGTGGCGGCCCAAGCAGTTGTCTAGCAGCATTCAGTGCTCTGGGCAGAGGAAGCCAAGGCCTGGGCACTCTAGCAAACAATGAGGAGGCTGTGTGAGGATGCAAGCCCGGGCCCTCCCCTCCTCCAAACACACAGGGCTGCACCAAGGACACACACTCAATTAGGTGTCTGCAAATACACACACAACACACACACACACAAAGATACAGACAAAAACACATGCACACACACACACACACAAAGATACAGACAAAAACACTTGCACACACACACACACACACACACACACACACACACACACACACACACACACACACACACAAACCTGCACATAGTAGCAGATTCAACAAAACAAATAAGACTAGGCTTCTTTTCACAGTCTTGTCACAGGCGAGGGATGCATGGTCCATAGCAACACTGCAAACACACACACACACACACACACACACACACACACACAGACACGCACATACAAATACATTCACATAAAGCCGCGCTGACACAACCCTGAACAATAGCACTGATTACATGCACGCCAAATCGATTCAAATGTCGCATATTTTTGGCAGTCAGTTATTTTGTCAGTCCGGAAGATGCTGCAAAGGCTACTGCTCTCTCTTTTTGTACACAACCAATCCCACTTCCACTCTGGTCTACTGTCCGAGATTAAAATGGCTGGCAGGAGGCGATTCCTATAAAAGGCAAATATATGCAAGAAAAACACAGCACGGACAGAGCGGTCTCTTCATAAAATCACATTCTGCTTAGTGCAGGTGTGATTATACCCCACAAGCAGATACCACACACGAGGGCAATTACACATATCTAAAAATCAAATCATGATTTTTGCACTGCATTTATATCTTTGGATGGTTTTAAATCATTGAATGGCTTAGCCCCATCATATATCTCTGACATGTTAACTGCATATACTCCAGCCAGATGCCTACGGTCCTCAAGCAAAGGTCTCCTCTTAATCCCGAGAATAAATACTAGTTCCGCTCATGGTGCTGTTAGTCACTATGCCCCTACACTCTGGAACTCCCTACCTTCTGAACTGAGATCTTCTCAATCAGTGAATTCTTTTAAAAACAGACTGAAAACATATTTATTTGCCTCAGCTTTTGATTAAAATTTAAGGTCTTTCCAAGTTGGTGTGGCGACTTTCATACTCATGATTTTCATACTCATGAATCATTTCATTCATTATTACTTTTATCAGAAACTTTTATTTCTATTACCATTTTAATTTTTAATTTTTATTTTATTTTACTATCAATGTGTTTTAATGTCTATTTGATAATGTTTTTCTAAAAGCGCATTGAGTCTGTGTATGCCATATGAAATGTGCTATATAAATAAACTTGACTTGACTTGACTTCAGTGCTTTCTGGTACCTGCTACGACATTTGAAAAAGGAAGTGAAAAAATAACAAGACAAAAACTGTTGTTCTTTATCTGTGTGGCCCACGTAAGAATGTGCGTCTGCTGACGTCATAAGCAGTGAATCCTCTTGGCTTGTGCGTGTGCTCTTCTGTGGGGTCTTCCACTGACTGAAAGATCGATTGTGCCATTTTTTTCCACCACCAGGCTCCGGCAGTGACCCAAGAGAGCCGCTGTCAGGATGGACAGAGACTGGAAAACAGGCGCTGGACATTCTTCATCTCCTTCTCTCCAGTCCATCACTGTGTTTGGGTCTTTCCGTCTGCCGCCCACCCCATCGGCCACTTCCCACCCCCATCTCCCCCCTCCGCTCCGCTCCACTCCACTGCGCAGTACACAGTACAGTCCAGTCATGGAGCGCGGCTCGAAAACGCACAGACAAGCGTGACTATTAAAATATCAAAGCGGGCTATGATAAAGATGGCCAGTGTGTGTGTTGGCGGAAGCGGGCTGACCTCCCCTGTGTTTCGGACGGCTCCCGTCAGGACGCTGAATGGTGCCACTGTGGCTGGAGGTGACCTCTGACCCCGAGCGCCGTGGCGCAGCTTCCTCCTCCAGCATGGTGAGCCAAATATGCGTCCGTCGGGAATAATGAGCTGGCCAGGCCAATTACAGCCGGCTGCTCCGACTCCCATCTTGGTTTTCCAGCAACACACACTGCAGATGAGATGTAATGGAGTGTGTGTGTGTGTGTGTGTGTGTGTGTGTGTGTTGGGGGGGGGGGGTGGACAAGACAGCTACAGCCAGTCAGATGGGGACATCCACGCAATCTAGGAATTGCTCTTCCAAGTATCCACAGTGTAATCAAAGACTTGCCTCAGAGCTTTGCACCAACAGCTAGCACCTGCATTGTCTTTGTATAAACAACAACCATCTTCATTGTGATATGAAGGTATCAGGGTCACTTAAAAAGCTGCTGCTACACCCTTACATCTCTTCAGAAAGTAAAAAAAACATACAGTTTGACACAGTTAGCAATCTGCGTCCAAATAGAGGGTGAGACCCCAAACAAATGTAGCTTGTATAGCCACAACTGCCGCCTCACAGCACCCTGATCCCACACCCCAGAGCGGTTCGACAAACTTCTCTCCTGACTCAAGCCGAGGAGTTTAATGAAGCTGAACTCACGGAGTCTCACTCTGGGACTGGCACGATAACACGTCCTTTGCTGAGACACATTAGCACCATTCCCCTGGGTGCCTGTCTGAGCAAAACAATCACAGGCAAAGGCAAACAGCCTTGTTTATTTTGATGAAGATAACAGTGGTGTGGCGGCGCAGAAGCACTCCAATAGGGGGGGGGGGGGGGGTTGGGCGTGAGTAGCTTTTACTTTTTGTCGAGATTTTTATCAACTAACACGTGCCTTGCTCCTGAAATAGCAGCAGGCGCTGGCTTAAGCCTCTTCCAAGTCTTCGGGGAATGAGATCCTCTCATAGAGTTTCACAATGTGATGATAAGGACGCTCTTCTTCTGACAGGGCTCAAGCAAGCACACAGAGAGAGTGAGAGTGTGTGACAGAGAGAGAGAGAGAGAGATAGAGAGAGAGATTTTCCATAACCATCAAGGTTTTTAATGTGATATTCCGATTGCACATTTCTCGAGAGGAACGCGAGAGGAGAGAAAAGGAGCACAGGGGCGTGAAGGCATCTCAGGAGGAACACCAGACCCCAGGGTGCCTTCTTGGCTCAGCACAGACACGCCCCAAGAGCCCAAGAAGGCTGGGGGAGCTTAGGGGTTGTGTGTGTGTGTGTGTGTGTGTGTGTGTGGGGGGGGGGGGGGGGGGGGCAGTTCTCTGATAACCATGTGGCATAACAGGTTAGACAACCACAAGGACTGCAGTAACAGCAGCAGTAGCAGAAGCAAAGCACTGAGGCAGGGATGAGGAACAGAGGGAAATTCACAAGAACTCATGACAAAACCACAGAGAAACCAGCAAGCCCAGGAGAAACAGCCATTATCGCTCCAAAACAGCAAAGCCCATAAAAGAAGTAAAACAAAAACTAAAGGGAAAAAAACCCACACACCCCCTACTAACTCTCTTATTTCTTTATTATCATGGCTGCCAGTGAATGCAGTCAGGCTAGAAACATCAACCGAGTCCTTCATCAATCAGCCGAAATCAAATTTTTGTGCAAATTTCTTCCTATGTTTGCGCAGGAGACGCAATAAGAGCCTGGAGTGGGATGATAAACAAGTGGGTGTTAACAGCGGGGTTTAGCCTAAAGCAGATCTGCAAAGTGTGCATTACTTCACCAACATTAACTGGCCAGATGCGGATAGTCAGCACTTAGCCTGCTCCGGCATCTTTAGCATGCCCTAATCTATACTTTACCCTTTAATCGGCTAAACATCCACGTTCATACATGTATGCGACATGACTACAATAACCCCCCCACCCCATTAAAACTCTCTCACACACACATACAAACACAAAACCACACATCTACCCCCTGCCTAGTTGCGAGTGCTCTACCAATCTTATCAGCTTGCATTGCGACACAGATCTTATCAGCTTGCATTGCGACACAGATCGGAGATGGATCCGCTTTTCTTTGTCATTACCCTCCTTTATGAAAGGAGAGGGGGAAAGAAAAGCAGATGACACAATTGATGTTTCTGCCAAACAAAGGGACTAAAGAGGATCGCGCAGGGGTTTAGCCGTGAGGGCGGCAGAGGGGTGTCACGAGGGGGGGGGGGGGGGGGGTTGGGGGGCAAGTGGGGGCGTACAAGCTGGCGGTGCGTGTCCACGTTAGACGGCATGGAGAGACGGAGAGAGAGAGAGAGAGAGAGAAAAAGATAGAGCGAGGGAACGGGAGATCGCACTGAGAGCGCAGCAAGCAGCGAAGCAGATGCCGGCGCTTCCAGACAGCTGCGGGAGCAAAGGCACCAATTAGACTGCCACCCCTGCCTCTGACACACATTATTACAGACTCTATAATCTACGCTGGAGATCCGCGGCCTACACGATGCACCACTTCACGGAAGGAAGGGAGCAGTGACACTAGCAGAAAGGGAGGTATGGAGCAGAAAAAGAAAGCGGAAAGACAGAAGAGGGGGGTATCTTCTCCAATCATAAAAGAAAAAGAGTACACAGTCTAGACCAAAAGAAAAAGTGTACTTGCAATCTCAACTATTAGACTGCAACAAGTCACTCACTAACTAAACACTTAGCCTTCTACTGCAACAGAGAGAGGAGAGAGCGAGAGAGTGTAAGTAACATATAAAGAGAGAGAGAGAGAGAGTATAAGCAGCATATAGAGAGAGAGAGAGAGAGAGAAAAGAAAGAGAGAGAAATCAAATCTTATCCTTTCTCTGCACATCCTTCCCTCCCTTCCCTATGATTATACTGCTCTCACGCTGAGGCGCTGGGCGGGCATGCTGACGACGAGCTGGGGACGTGCTGAGGAGAGCATGGGCCTTCCTGTCCTCCCTGAATTGGTCATCTCCTGCCAGAGACAGCTGTTAACCACAGAGAACTGCAACTGCTCCCACTGTGACCCCACAGATAAAAACCAGCACCCATAAACACCCTCTCCAGGCTCCAGCAAACCACTGGCTCACCAGGCCAGTTATTAGCCAGCAGAGTGCATCAAGGGCCAGACTCAGGCCCCTATGGCTAGGGGTTGCTGGGGTGGGCTGGAGAGTGTGTGTGTGGGGGGGGGGGGGTTGCCAGTGAGCGTGACAACCAGAGAGAGTGGCTGTCTTGTTAATTGAGATTGGGGGTGGGGGGCATTTTGGCAGACAAAATAGGGTTGAGACCTTGGTCATCCTCCTCGGTAGCCTATAAAAAGCTCATTGTCGACTGGGTAACTTTGTAAAGGCTCATCAACGTGCTTCAGAGAGACGCCAAGCACACAAAACGGGGACACAAAACACACAAAGGGGCCATATTAGCCGGCGCTGGAACCTATGGTCGCCTGACCTCCATCTTAATGGGATAAAAGGCTAAATTTCATTAACTGCTCTCGTGTGGGCAGCCAGGGTTTAGTGACTCAGGATAGGACAGAGGAAGCGAAGAAGAGGTGGCGGTGGGGAGACAATTGTCGGAGAAAGGAGTGCCTAGGAAAGGAAGAGACGGAAAGGAAAACAAAAGGAAAGGGAAGAGTACAGAGAGAGGGAGAGAGGGAGAGAGCTGGAGTGTCTGATGCCCAAGAATAGAATGGAATGAGTTTACCAGTGTGCTGCACCCCTCACACAAGTAATAAGATGGTTTGAAAACCCATCTTTAAAAAAAAAAATGAGATATACAAACATGCTAACAGCCCATAGTTATGTGCTCCACTTCAAATGCTGTAGTAGAGCGTAACATGCATTTACCAATGGTGGCCCCATTAGCCCGGGCCAGTAAAAGTACACTGGCTGTGTGGAGAGCGGAGCAGTGCAGAAGCCGTGTTTAAAGTAGCACCGGCGGAATAAAGAGCCGCGCTGTTCTGGGAGACTGAGCATTGTTAAACAGCCGGAGCGCGAGAGAGCAAAAGCCCGGCCATCAGATAACAATGCCCCGGCCCCGCCGAAGGGAGGACCACTGGAACATCAGGAAAAGAAAAACACCCATCAGGATTTTCCAGCCGCCTTCTGCCACTAGTTTACCCACATTGCTTGCCTTGGCTCACTTTGAGCGGTTTTTTTTCCCCTTTTCTTTACCCCTTCTATTTTTTTCCAAGCACAGAAATAAAGCTATTTCCTGGGGTTTCGTTGGGGAAAAAAAAAAATACACCCACTTAAGAAGATATTGCTTCTTTGGTAAAGGGGGGGGTCGTTGATTCATCCTTTGTGAGGAGATAATTGTCGTAAGCTCTGTGGTAATTGTGCTCTAATGGGGCTATGCAGGCTACACCTCACTAAATTGAGTTAACCCACCGACAATATTGAGAAAAATGAACTACCATGGCACGCTGCCTCGGCCTCTGTTGTGTCTATTATCAGCATTGATGATAAAAGCGTTCATATCCTGGCCTGTCGTTGTGCTGTCCCGCTTCTGCTGGGAGACTGACGGCTGCTCTGTGTGTGGGAGGGGGGAGTGGGGGTGGGTTGGAGCACTATACAATCAACACTGGTGGCTACTGCCACCCTGCATGCATGGCAAAGCGAACATAGGACATGAGCGGCTCCCAAACCCAAAGACACTGCCAGGGAGACCTTCACTAACCATCCCACAAAACGCACTCACCCATCCACCCACCCACTTTTAACAGCAAAGCACTGGGCGCTTTCATTCATGTCATTTCGTTTCATTTGTTTGGCAAATGGGTGAAGGGAAGAAGCAAAGCGAGTGTTGCTGCGTGTTGTGCAATGAAGCGCACCAGGGGGCTGAGTACCTCGTTTTCACCCCCCCCCCCACCCCAAAAAAAAAGCGTCCTAGATTATTGCAGCGCAAATCCTCAGACTGTGTGGTATCGCCAATCCCCAGATGGGGGAGGGATTGGAGGGAGGGCGGTGGCCATTTGTCACTGAGCACTAGGGATTCAATGCCTACCGTGTCAGGATGGAGGACTAAAGGGAAAAAAAGAAAGACGCGATTATGGTATATTTTTAAAAGTGTTTTTGTGTAGTTTTTAAAAACAGAGTGCAGTGATGGTTGTTGTTGGTACACAAACACTGACTGCATGTCCACGTTGTGGCCTTATTTTCAAGTAACCAATCCTGATTTTTATCGAAAGAAATTAATTACGCCTCATAGGGAGATTTGGGGTGGATGTTTGAAGAGGATGAAGGAGCACCCAGTGAAACTCCGCTGGGAAAACGCATGATATATCAAATAAAATTGTGCATGCATTTTTAATGGCACCTTGAGCGCATCCAAGTCTGAAGTTCCTCCTTTGTGCGCTGGGCGCAATCTGACAAGCGACAGGGAGGGGAAGCACAGCGGTTGGCACGATCAAGGGCTCTTCACGCTACACACACTCATATATACATACACACACATATAACGCAACCCCCCTCCCCACACACATACACATACATACACACACACAAACACTCTTCGGAGCTCAGTCACCACACTTGACGGGATCGGTGTCTGAGCCGAGAGCCTCTAATCTGTCTGTGCGTGGTCAGGAGCCCCCCGTACCCCTGCCCTAATCTCCTGGGACCCGCCCTGGGGAAGGCTGCCTGCCTGCCTGCCTGCCTGCCTGCCTGGTGGGGCTAGCAAGGCCCACTGCCCCCTCTCCTCTCCTCTCCTCTCCTCTCCTCTCCTCGCCGCCTCCTTCAGGACCTCCTTTCGGTTGCCGCTGGGCTGGAGAGGCACCCGGCTGTACCAGGCAGCCACACCTTCACGCCTTTACCACACACATGCATGCACATGCATACACACACAGACATACACACACATGCACTCACACACACACATGGAGGAGGACTGACAAAGGCGCAGGGGGTGACAGGCTGCTTTTTGATCAGTGGAAAACACACTTTATTTGATCCGTCAACAAGAGCTCATTATGACAATCAAAAACACACACTTCTTGTCGGCTCTATGGCAATATTTTGCGCTTTGGGAGGTGGAGGGTTGGTTTTCTGTAGTTTTTTGCTTTGCATTTGTCTGACAGATTTTGCAGACAGTTCCAGACAAAAGGTAGTCTAGGTTCTACTAGTCTACTCAATTCTTTTCTTTGTTGTTCACAATAAGTCTTCAAAAGGTTTCACAGATTTTTTCGTTCAATGGAACCATGTGACGAAATCTGGAAATTCCATCTGAATGATGAAAAATTAAGCAGATGGTTGGACAGATTGTGTTGTGGAAGCAACGTGTTTAATCGGCCACTGTGCCTGATGAAATGGCCAGTGGTATTTCCGAAGTCCTTTAATTCTTAATACGTAGCCTAGTTTTTTGTTGCTGTTTTGCGTCAGACATAGAGGCACAAATGCCTTGCTGGTGTCCAGAGAGTTTTTGAAACATGAGGCAAGTGTTAAAATGATAGTCAGCAGTGTGTCAAACCGCAAAAGCAAACACCCCCCCTGAGCCACACATGCAGCCAGCCCAAGCACGTTGAAACACAAAACAAAACGGCATGCATGCTTACATTCACAGCGGGACCAAACACAAAACTGTGAGCCCCCCTCGAGTTAATCTTGTTTTAGAGCAGGTGTAGGCACACAAGCATTTCAAATCCTGCCCCCCCCCTCCTCCTCTTTTCCACCTTCCCTCTCATTGCCTCAGAAAGGGAGATAGACCCACCCTTGCCTTCTCTACTCATAACTGTCCCCTCCCCCTCTGCTTGCTCCATCTATGAGTCTCTCTCTTTCTTTCTCTCTCTCTATTTCTCTCTGGCTCTCCCACTCTCCCATTATGTCTTTCTTTCACTGTTTTCCTCTCTTCCTCTGCCTCACTCTCTCCCACTCTTCCTCTCTAACTTACACATAGCTGGACCTGACAGACCAGTATTGCCACTCGCAGCTTCCTGTAATAATTTGCATTCCCCAAGCAGCCACTGCGAGCAAACGAGGGATAATTTGCATACCTGTGTAGGAGATGTCAACTGAGACCATACAAACAGAATTACATGGTAACAGATGCCCTTAAGCAGGCATCGTCAAGTGCAGGTCATACACACAAAACGGCATATTTTGAACATCTAACAATGTGTTGTGAAAAAGTTGTGCCTAAGCTGTGTAACTAGGTTTCAAAAACTCCAGAGACCCCATGCACACAATAAAAGAAGCCACCGGAAGAACACAAGTTATTAAAAGCCACACAACAGATCACAAGGACCTTAATGCAATTAATTAAGCCATTAGACATGGACTTCCACAAGCACACATTCAGACAACTACAAACATGAACGCTGGGAATCCATGATTTGAAATGAGATAAGTGTGTGTGTGTGTGTGTGTAATGGATGCATCATGGTTTCGGGAAGCATGTCCCAAGGTGTGAATAATGTCTCTGTGTAGCATGTGTGCATAATGTCTCGGAGCAATATCTGCAAGCACAGGGGGGTGTGGACCAATATTGTCTCATCCTCCCCCAGTAAAATCCTCTCCCTAATCCAGCTTGAGCTGTGAGGGCAGTCTGTGTCAAATTTTCAAACAGATTTGAGACTTGCAGAAATTCACAACCGAAAGTAAGAATGACTGACATTACACCCTGGAGATTTTAGAGACCACTGCCACAAAGAACAATGCCTCAGTCTCACAGTCTTGCAACCATGATGCAACACGCTCAACAAAATCACAACACAACCCAAATCAACTCAAGCAAAGTCAAGTAGCAGCCACAGAAGCAACAGCAGCAGGGGAGGAAATCTACGGAGGCTTCGTCTTTGCTGTGTTAGGACTAGACTTTAAATGAGCTGCACTGCACCCAACATGTCATGAAGTGGCCTCCCGTGAAATCAGTGTTTTCTGACATGAAGCAAATGATGTTAACACTTGTTTTTCCCCAGGATCTGAGAGGAAGGGAAGGAATCTGCTGATTAAGTAGAAGCAATTAGCCATCCTTAGCTAAAAAGCTACACTGGCTCTTTGGCAATTGTCTAATACACAGAGCACATTTTAGACTACTTAGAACTGTAGCAGTGGTGACCACATAGCCTACTGTACAGTTTGGGTGGGGGAGTGGGGACAAGATTAGAGATTATTAACAAGAAACATTGTAATCAGGGTTGTGGAAATCCCCTAATCCCAAAGCCATGTGGATGGAGGAGAGGAGATTTGGTGTTATGGGAAGAAATCTAATAATATCAAAGTATACCAAGAAAAGAGGGGTAAGCAAAAGACACACCAGGCACATAAAT
This sequence comes from Alosa pseudoharengus, assembly GCF_046254945.1. NCBI lineage: Eukaryota > Metazoa > Chordata > Actinopteri > Clupeiformes > Clupeidae > Alosa > Alosa pseudoharengus. The sequence continues at coordinate 17,874,856 of NW_027468881.1, forward strand.
GTTGCACATTGCACTTCATATCAGTTCAATACAGATTCATTGAAATTGTAATAATTCTCAATAAAATGTGTTGCTTCAGAATTTCACAATGGAAGCATGTTGTGAAACGGTGGCTTGTATCATTGTATATCCTATGCCAAATTCGAAGCAATCAGTGATGGGCAATCACACTGTGGAACATATGACCCTAACCTCAAGGCGCATCTGGTCTCAAATTACAAATGCCATAACTCTGAATCACTTGGACTGTTACACATCACCTAGCCATTCATGTAGCTTCTGATAATTATTCACCAAAATAGTTTGAGGCATGTTACTACTGGAAGAAGGATATAAGGAAGCACAGCTGTAGATTTCATATAACCGTGGTGGACCAATGACAGTCAGGATGGATGAAAAGAACGTCCACTGTGTCTGTGGTGTTCTCCAAGATTCGAACATCTTAATGTTGTTGCATTGGAATTGTTACAATGTGTCAAAATTATCTGAGGGTAGATATGGGGGCGTGTAGGCCTACTAGACTTCGCTGGCTTTTAAGCAGAGGAATTTTATTCTCGGACTCCACAGCGGCAGACACCGACAGGTGAACCATCAGTAATACCAATGACATTCCAATACTTATTTGGGGAACACAATCTGCTGGCCAGTCTAAATAGCCTACACAAAACTTTGTTCACTGGCACACGTCGGCTCTATGTCAGAGAGGATTTGCTTTATTCTTTGAAGCTAGCTAATTATTTCCACTAGAAATACAATTATATCGTGAATGGGGGAATTTGGGCCAGTAAAAACACTTGAAGCCACCGGGCGTGGAAGAATGCAAAGTATTTCGTATGCAAGTGGATTTGCTAGCGTAGATATATCTTCCACACAATAAACTAGGATATTCTTAAGAAGTTGGTCGTTAGTTAGCCTAGATACACTGTACGAACCTGTTACACTTAAGTTATATGCTCTGACTCTAAAATGGAGAGGGCTGGCATTTCCATTCACACAACTTTCAATTTTATATGGATTAATGTGAGAAAGGGCAACTTCGCATTAGGTGAACTTCAGGTGTCGGTTGTCGTTTACGCCAGGGAGCCAACATTAAACCTTATTACCAAAAATGTAATTCGACAACGCTACGTCTACTCTATCGTTACAGTTTTAATGTTGATTCACGTATCTTTTGTAAATACTCAAAAACGCTCAAACAATGGACAGTAAGAAATTATCCCATAAATGAACTCGGCATTACTTTAGATCTGGAAACAACAGTGACTTGTAACCTTTCGGCTAGTCAGGAAAACATACCTTTAAAGCCGACTATTTGATAAAACAAGAAAATCAACCTACCTCGCGCAGTTATCGATGCGCTGGGTGTTATCCACGAGAAAATACACTTCACGCAACTATCCTCTGTATCGCTTAGCCTACATTGAATTTCCAAATGATGTCTGTCAGAGTTCAGGTCTATCACCCCCGCCCCCAAAACTGAAGTGCTATCCAGTGGCTTCTAATTCCCCGACTAGGGACAAGAAACCCACAATGCAACACGTGGAGTCAGATATTCAAGCACAAAAACCTTAAAAGACTTCACTCCCGAGTCGAGAGTCAGCACCGGAATCTTCAGAGGGAGCGGTGGAGGACGCTATTCGCTGGGTCTCCAGCGCCACCACTTGACCCAAAGTCGGTAACTCTGGTGACGGGACGAGCTCAACTATCATGCGCAGCAGGTAAAACGACTTGGTGTAGCCTATTATAGGATGCAGAGATTTACAGTTGAGTTCCCTGAACCCTATGATCTATGGAATTTCTTGTTACTTTAGTGGATATCTAGCTATAGCCTGCCACCAACTGAAAAGTAAGATAACTAGGCCCTATCCGTTTGCAAGTTAGTTTAGCCTCTAGCTCATACACAGGCGTTTGACACCTCTAACAATATCATGCAGTAGCCTAGGCCTATTCCTGAAAAAGCTACATCAATATTTTTATTCAATTTATAAATACTGCTGAAACTGATGACCAATGTGACACCTCTATCACAGCCTGCCTCGTAATGGCTTTGTATATTCCCTGTAACTTCCTTTGTATAGTGGTCAGCTATGTTCTTAGGCATAGGCAAGGTGCCTGTCACAACTTTCTGTGCAGTGTGACTGCACAACTTTCTGATGATGCCTGCCAGCAAGCTTACAACAAATACCTTCCAACACTATTATAAATGACTATGAGCAAAATGCATTCATGTGCAAAAATGAATAGCGTACACATAAAAAAAATAATGAAACAAGGACACAGCCAATAAATCAGTTATAATTTTATTTACCTAATTAAAAATGGCACTGAGGAAATAATAATAATGTGCATAGAGTCTTTGTGGGGCAGGTTTCAGCAGCCTTCTGATTATGCTTGGACTGATGCTGCAGAGCGTTCTGATTTTTAGCAGGCCCCCCAAATACAATTGGCCAGTATTGCTTGGAACCAGTGGAGGCACGCTGACTGACCTGAAGATACATATAAATGATGTCTGGGCAAGAGTTCAAATAGAATTCTCTTCCATACTTGTGCAAATTCCTGAGGGGATATTACTCATCAGCCAAACCATCATCAACATATTCATTAGCATCTACTAAATAAGGAAATCTCTACATGTTAGGATTACTAGAACTAATAATACAAAATAATTGTGCAAGAACTGACTTTATAAAATCCTTTTGGATTAAAGTGATTGATTCAAACTACAATTAAACAGTTCAAATTAAAAATAACAAATGTTTTTCGGTCAAGACTAGGTCATCATTACTACCATAAGAAATGTTTAATGAGATTTTTGTCCTATCCTCTGTGTGTCTCAAAGACATATGAGCATAAAATCTCAACAATAAAAACATTCATGAATCAGACAAATCCAATATACAGCACAGCAAAGAACAGCTCAGCTATGTGTAAACCATGCAAGTCATAAAATCAATTTCTGTGCTACAATTTTAAGATTTTGCTGCGGTCTTAAATTTCATCTACAGTTTAGTCAAATTGTTAGCCCTTGATACGAAGCCTTCATTGATTACAAACAAATACAATTTCAGTGAAAATAAATGAAATGATCTACTCAAAAGTACAGCAATCATTTCTAAAACTGAAAGGACCATTTAAAGTTAAAACATTCAAAAGAATGAAAAAAAAAAAATACTCCCAATTGAACATTGTTCAACTCTAATCAGTGAACCGTGAACTCCTATCAGTTCAACTGAAATAACTGAAGAAGCAAAGTAATGCCAAAATAAAAAAAAAGCTGGCGAGGTCAAACAAAGATGTCATGAAAAACATGGCAAAGGTCTACAAGTGGTTACGCCTCACCCAGCAGACAGTGTACAGCAGTACAGCAAGCGGACACAATGGATAAAAAAAATCCCAACACAAAAAATAATGGTGATATACAGTACTAGAGTCAGTAATGTATGCAGCGTTTTTCCCACTGGGGCTCAGCGGCGTTTGTACCACAGCCTCCCTGAAATTCAGTGGAGAATTCAGATAACAGGCAAGAGACAGCTTTCATGGGGGCTTTCATCATTCCACAGCACCTGGCAGAGTTGGCAGCTGTTTCTTCACTACCCCCTCCCAACACCAAACCCCCCCACCCCCCGTGCATAACCCAGGCAGGGGAATAAACTCTTGCTGACATTCATGCACAAGGGTGAGTGCCACCGACACTCCCCGGCTTGTTAAGGCCTCACCGTTCCACTCCTGATCCAACGCCATCTGCATTTTATACACTCACTTCCAGCATCAATTTATTTGTTCTCTTTCCCACCACCTCTCTTTCTCTCTCCCTCCCTGCCACTGTCGCACTCACTCTCTCTCTCTCTCTCTCTCTCTCTCACTCACACACACACACACACACACACACACACACACTACAGCAGAAACACACCCATTCAAACACTCACACACCTGGCCTGGCATATGTATTCACCCCCTACTCTCCTCTCTCCTCTCTTGCAGACAGGCCACCACCATCATGCCACAGTGGCATTTCCCTTCTCTGTCTCCAAAGCCTCCTCTCCTCTACTCCTCTCCCTTTTGTCCCAAAGACGCCTCCTCAGTCTTCTCTTCTAGCCCCTCCCCGTCCCCTGGCCCCTCCCCCAGCACGGGCAGGGCGCCGCTGTCCTCGCCCAGCATGCGGCACAGGTCGGCCAGCCGCTGTTGCATCTTGGGAATGCCCGAGAGCTGGGTCTCCAGCCGCAGTTTCTCGTCCTGCAGGGAGAGGCGCGTGGAGGCGTCCAGCTTCTCGAAGCGCCAGCCGCCCTCGCCGTCAAACTGCAGCAGGTGCGAGTGGTACTTCCTGTGAGAAGACGAGAGATGAGTCAGGCGTAACGAGGACGGAAGAGAGAGAGACATAAACAAAAAAAAAAGTGTGGTTGTCAGAAGGCGACAGCGGTGAGGCCATGAAACACAAACACAAAAGCCTGATGGCTTCTCAGAGTTTCCTGTGCTAACACTGGCTGGATAGATGCAGACACATCATCACGATCACATGGTCCCGGGGGGTAGGGGGAGGGGGAGCATCACCTAGCTGTTGGATCGGCTCATCTAAGGATGTGGTGTGATCTGCTGAGGTCTTTCATGTTCACATCAAACATTTGCCTACATTACCCATACTCCTGCACACAAATGTTTGATGTTTACGAAAACAGTTTTTTTTTTTTCCTTCTTTTTAGCCACGTTTACTAAGGCATTGTTTACAGCATTTCTGTATTGGATATGATATGCAAATACACATGGAACACAAACTGAAACAACAACTGGAAACAAAAGAATGGATGCATTTGAGCGGGTGTCTGAGAAGAGGTGAAACGCACCATAGGGAGGGCCGATGTGTGATTGAGAGAAGTGCAATCCCAGCATCCTTAGCAGCTTCAAATATTTTCCCCTCCACATCAATGCTAACAGCACTGGTGCATTCGTCCAACAGGGCATATTTAGGCCTGTCAAAGCAAAGGAGATAGAGAATGTGAATGAAAAGAAAAACTAAGAAAAAAGTTTCAACAATAGCCTGAAGTAAAACTTGGGTGAATTGTGAAGA
>NW_027468881.1:17884920-17904920 GCF_046254945.1 Alosa pseudoharengus
TGACAGTGATAGAAGTCATAAATCAATCACTACTGCGGAAAGGAATTCTAATGCACAATTTGCATTAGGCCTGTTTCTGGACTGTCAACACAGCCATTATGCCAGTTGCATGGGAAGAGATCAAATAACTTTGACGTATGTTCAACAGTACTGAGGCCAAAGTCTGACAACAGCACTCTTCTTCACAGAACATGTTAAAGGAAAGTAGTGGGTGGGATTTAACAGACGTTTCGATCCTAAGTGACTGGGACTGTTTTGCAACATTCAGGGCAAAACCTTACTGCAAAATTACACAATGCTGCAAAAACAATCAGTTTAGCTTGTCCTTAGAAGCCCCTGATTATATATATATATATATATATATATATATATATATATATATATACACTGAAAGACACCGACACCCTGTTTTCACAGCGTAATCACAACAAAAGTAAAGAGCACACAAAACTAGGTCATCTCCAGGAAGGCAATCAGCTGAGATAATAAAGTTCAGCTTAGGACAAAAAATAAATAAAAATACACTAAGCAGGACATGGTGGGTGAACGGTGTAAAATGATAGTGACTGCAAGATCTCAGTACAGACTGGCAAAGACAAGGCAGAGAAGGCAACAGTTAATGATCTGCTTGCACCATTCATTTGTTTCTATGTGGTTGATTTGTGGCCACACTGTGCTATTGTCCATCTCTGAAGCAGCTTGTTTTGCATGTTTAAACATGACTGGATTTTAAAATCTTTTGGGTATGACAAAGGGACTTACAAATCAAATGTCCAAAATGCTCACAGATTTAGAGACTGTCTAGTCTAGTAATGTCAATTTGGAAGACAACAATTTTCCCAACCGAGCACACCTCAAAGGAAAATATATTACATGCTCACAAATCCTGACAAGGCAGGTATGCCATTTTGAGAACTAACATTCCAGTAGTTGATATGCAACATGACATACATTGTCTTCCTCCTAAGGCATCCCTAACTCACTTGTTAAGTTCTGCACAGTTTGTCGAATCATGTTTATCTATGCAGCATTGGTGTAAAATATTCACAAAAACCTTGATTCAATATTAACATCATGCTGGGCATGGGGAACTCGTACTCCGTTATTACAGGCAGCAATCCAGGATTGACAGATTTATCAATTTACTTTGCAGACATTTATTAATTTTGGAAAGTGACAGCACAAAGAACAATTGGCCCATCACATTTTGCCTGAAGTTTAATCAAATCAAAACCTGAGGCCTGAATATGACATTTTTCTGTCCGATTTTTTATCTTCAGTCCTTACTCCTTTTGGCTAAATTAACATCCAGAGATGGTTTCATCATTCGTAGTCAAATGAGGAAATGGTAAACTTCACAAGAATTTGAGATTTTGCAGCAGTGCAGAGCATGAACCCTCTGCTTGCTGACGTGGTTTGGAATGAAAGCCCCAGGGATGATGGAGAGGCAGGAGACCTTACCTGAATGTTGAGGGAGGACACGACTACATCTCCAGTGGGAGTGATGATGGGCAGGTTCTCACATCTGATATTATGTTCCACATCAATCACCTGACCTGTGTGTGTGCACATACACACAGACGGAAATCATTCATATCAATGTCATTAAGGTACTTATCAGATACTTATCAAATATATACCGGTGATGTAAAATAAGCGATTGCATAAATATTCACCCCCTTCAAGTCAGCATTTAGTAAATGCACCTTTGGCCATTATAAAAGCATGGACTCTGCGTGAATAGGTCTCAATTAGGCTTGCACATCTGCATACTGCAATTTCACTCCATTTTTCTTTGCAAAACTGCTCAAGCTGACAGGTTGGAAGAGGATCGGGTGTGAACAGCCCTTTTCGAGTTCAGCCACGGATTTTCTATAAGATTGAAATCTGGGTTTTGACCTGGCCACTCCAGAACATTCACCTTGTTGTCTTTAAATAATTTCTGTGTAGTTTTCGCTGTATGCTTTGGCTCATTGTCTTGCTGGAAAGTACATTTTCTCCTAAGTCGTAGTTCTATTGCAGACTGAATGCAGATTGTCCTCCAGGATTTCCATATATTTTGCTGAATTCATTTTATCTTTACCTTTACAAGCCTTCTGGGGCATGCATGCTGTCAAGAAGCATCCCCATAATGCTACCACTAGCATGCTTCAAATTAGGTATGGTGCGTTTGTGGTGATGTGCAGTGTTTGGTGTCTCATCAGACCAAAGAACCTTCTTCCATTTGACCTTGGAGTCTCCCACATGTCTTTGAGCGAACCTTAGTATAGATTTAATAAGAGCTTTGCCACTCACTCATAGAGCTTTGACTGGTGAAGAACTCAGGAAATAGTTGTTGTATGCAGAGTTTCCGCCATCTCAGCTGCTGAAGCTTTTAACTCCTTCAGAGTTTTCATAACTCCCCCACCAGTATTCATCTTGACGGGTCACTCAGTTTGTGGTGACTGCCTGCTCTAGGCTAGGATTTACACTTGTCATATTCTCTACATTCTTTAATGATGGAACCAGGGGATGTTTTTTTTTTTTTGTATCCATCCCCCCATGTATGCTTTTCAATAACATTTTCTCTGAGTTGTTTAGTGTTCTTTTGTCTTCATGGTGGAATTGTAGCCAAGAATACCGATTGACCAGTGACTGGACCTTCCAGACACAGGTGTCTTTATATTACTATACTATATATTCACTGCACTCAGGCAATCTCCATTTCACTAACTGTGAGACTACTAGCACTAATTGGGTGGACTGTTGTTGATTTACATCAGTCACTTTAAGGGGGGTGAATATTTATGCAATCGCTTATTTTGCATTATATTTTTAAATTAATTTTTAAACATTACTTTGTAAAAATCTGCTTTTACTTTGACATTAAAGAGGGGATTATTTTTTTAAATAAATGATAGTAAAAAAAAGGCCAAGTTAAATTGATTCCATTTATAAAAACAGTAAAAGGGAAAAATATCCAATACATTTTATAGGCACTCTATGTCGTGCTGCACAGATGCACAATACTACCCACTATGCACCAATATGCCAGCAGCCTACTTGTGGCCATGCTGACTCATGTCATCAGTTGATCTCAGTTTTGTCAGATGTGGTCTGTTTGAAATGAAAAGCTCTAGCCAATCCTTCCCTTGAGACTGCCTCATTCCTGCAGTGAATTTGTGTGACCGAGGGTATGACTCATTTCCTTCATCATTTCCTGTTTACCTCTGACTTCCAGCGGTCCTTCCATCCTCATGCCGTGCTTTACTGCCCCCTGTAGCTTGCCCTCAGAGGCCTGGGGCTCCCCCTCACTGCTGGCAGATCGCCGGTACACTCCTGCCTGCACATCCTCGAACACGGTGAACATCTCGTGCACACGTGCTGTGTAGCCCGCCAGCTCTGTGACCTGCGGGAGTCAGAGGGCAGAGGTCAGACGAGTGGTGCTCCTTTTACGAAACAAATGAGAGAGTCTCAGGAACATTCTAGCTGCAGCTAGAAAAGAAATGACATTCTCAAAATACCTTTAAGGTGCCGGTACATGGGGCAAATTTTTGAGACATGTTGATGATTAAACATTTTTTGCCCGACAATATCAATGGGAAGATGCTCAAACAGGTCAGAAGAATTACCCAGTAACAGTTCAAACTATCTTACGTCAGCTTTACAGTATCTAAATGCTACCAATGGACAACAAAAACAATTGCACTATTCCATGTAAATTAAAATTGCTTTTTCATAACATAACCCCCCCCCCCCCCCCCCCCTCCCCTATTTTTTCCCCATTGGGACAATCCAATATGATGGACAAATCCCAAATCTTGGCATTGTTTATCAAATTACAGACACAGTAGTAGTGGTGGTGGTGATGGGGTGTAGACATATATGTACCAAGAACAATTCATAAGGATTAGCGTCAAATAATATTTTCTGAAACTGGAAATATCCACGGCTCAAAAAGTAAAGTGTAAAAAACTAAACAAAAAATCAGGCAGAACATATCCCTATAGATGGCTCCATTCCATGTCAAGCCAACCCATGTTTGATTTGCTGTGGAATGGAGCCATCTTTACGGTCTAGTTTCTGCCAGACAAATCAACTCTGACCCAATGGACTGATTAGACATCTAAAAAATACCTTTGGTACCTCCAACATAGTGCCTATAAATGGTCATAAAGGTCATACACTTTTGAGTTAACAATTAATATGCCTGCATTCTTATAAGCATTGACTGCACTAGCTTACTACATTTTGTGTTCAGGTTTGAAATAAAAAGGCAGCTCTGACTAAAACAGAACAGAGTTGGAGTTATACAGATAATATGCTCTTTAGAAGTATTAATGTCGAAATATCCATTTCAACTACTTCTACCAGCAACACAAAGGTTGCATCTATAATTCCCCAATTAATATTAATGCTCAACAACACATGGGAGGAGAGGCATGGGAACCTTGACTATAAATCCTTCCAATGAATTCAACACGGTTTTATTTAAACAACACCATTAAAAAAAAAAAAAGAGTATTGTCTCTGGGTGCCTTACAGGAGAGTGAGGCCTAAATCCCTCCGAGTGCAAGCCCTTGGCAACAGTGGCAAGGGAAGTCTCTTTTAACGGGAGGAAACCTTGAGGAGAACCCCACATGGAACAGAGGAGGGTCTATTGCCTGAGGCAGCCCTAGCGGAGGGCTACGGTGGGGAGAGTGTTATGAGTCTCAGGATGGGGGAAGAGGAAGAGAGAGTGATAACAGGTGGAGAGGTGGAAAGACCATGAAGAAAGAGCCACCCTCTTTTCTTCCCTTCAGAGAGGCCTCACTCACCTCTTTGTAGGAGCTCATGATCCTCTCCACAGCGTCGGCTGCGGCGTTCAGAAGGTTCCGGGCCGTAGTGAAGGCCTCCGTGCGGTCGCTCACCAGGTCCTCCTCCTTCATCACCATAGCAGCCTGCTTTACATCTTCTGAATCTGATGAAGCGTTAACATACAATCAACCCCCTCTGCACAGATAGAGTTAGGTGCTGCGACTTCAAGAAGAGATCGGCCCTGTGCTTTTCCAAGGTAGTTAGTGAGCTTATTATATCACAGCTAGACTACACCAAAGTGTTTGCCACCGCAAGGTTCAGTAGGATAATTTCAGTATGAGGTGTAGCCTAGAAATTTTGCAATTTACAGCCATTAAGCAAGAGTGTGGTAGACCAACAACAATAGGAAATGAAGTAGTGTATAGTATTGCCTTGTAACTTTGTATTTATTGAGAGAATGGTAAACGTACAACTGTAAAAACTGATCCAAAAAACCTGTAGGCCTAATAATTTTGCTTCTGACTGCTGGGAATTTCTATACTCAGTAAAAAATACAAACCTGGAGCATGGTGTACACAGCATGAGTGGGAAAGCACAATTATCTAGTGGGACTAGGTGGGGCTGGTCTAACATTACTAACACCGGTAAACGTAACATATCCTTTGTCAACATTGACAGAGCCAACCAGGCAACCAGGTGGTAGTGTGATTCATTATACTGTACAGTACTTTCACATAATATCGAAACCTGAGATTTCCTTCTACTGTAGATATGACTAGGTGCAGAAGGCTTTTGTACTTGCCTACCACCCCCACAAAACACAAAAAAAACATCACTCCGGAAACTAACCGCCAAAGGCCACTACATGTACTATAGTGTTAAGATATTCAGTGGGAGAGGGCCCTTAAAATCAGTTCTTAATAGCAAGCCTCAAGTCTAGCGATGATCCAGTAACATTACATTGAAATCTGAATTTAAAGAAGAGATGACAACGACAACAACAACAACAAGAACACTTGTCATTAAACCACGTACTTGAAATACCCCCCAGGCCATCAGGAAGAGGGTCATATATCTGGGGCTACAGCAGTGTGCATAATCTCTGGACGTTAGTATACATCATAAGATCATCACAACACAACACTCACACACAGAGCTCGTCATTCTGATTGGGCTCCCTACCATGCTTGGAGTAGCCTGTGGCTGTGATGATGGGCACGGCCACCATGGTCAGCCCTGCGGAGCTCCACACGTACTTCATGAGGAACTGCTCCAGCATGACGTACCACAGGCGCTTGAACAGGATGAGGTTGATCTGGGAGGACAAGGCCTTGTAGCTGCGCTGAAGCTGGGACATCTCCACCTACAACACACAGCAGGACAGGGACATGATATTATATGATATGAATGATGTATGATATAACGTAAGAGATGACACAGACACACACACACACACACACACACACAGACAATAGGGCCAAAAACAGGAAGCATTATGTTTTCTCTGGAGCCACGTAGGACCTCAACATAGATCCAAGAGGAAGCTAGAGGTATTTACATGATGTCACTCATCAGAGTCTGGATGAGGCTTTACTGAAGCATCTCTTTACCATATCTACTGATGGGAGCTGACAGTTGAGGCTAAGTTCTTGGTTCACTACCTGTGCCATGCAATAGATTCAGGTTGTAAAGGCAAACTTGAGAGAAAAGGACTATCTGAATTTAGTAACCCACCTTAGGCTGTGAATGTGTTCCGAATGAACAACTAGCCCTGAAATGTTTGCTAAAGCACTATACCCACATGACTCACCCACTACTGAGAATGATGTCTGAAATAGCTGCATGTGAAGCATGTATAACCCCTTAAATAATCAGCTAATGTTTGGGTAAACGATATGACGCTTTCAGATTAAAGAACTGGGCCAGCTAATCAGTGAATTCCAGCATGTTCCGATTCTCTTTGTTCCCAAGCAGCACATGACCACAGTGAGAAAGTTGTACCCCCCCACCCAACCACCTGACCGGCTGCTGGAAACTTTCCCCACCACACTGGGCGCTTTGTGCTGCCAGAGGGCGCTGCACGTTCAAAGAAGTACAAAGGATCGATGGGCCTCTCCCCTGAGACGACAGAAAATAGGCCAAAAAAAGAAGTTCCTTCTCTGAGAAAAGTGCATTTCCTCTCACTCCTCACACAGACACGATAGCTGCACACGGATGACTGAGTAAGAGCTCGGCCTTGTCCACTTTACCACTTTACCAGAGTCAGCAGCTAAAATGATTAACTGTTTTCAAAGAACAGTTAAAGAAAATATAATTCCATAATTCGACTAAAGGAAATCACTGACATATACAACAGTTTGTGCTTCCTTCTAATACAACATAGGCCTACTACATGCTGTGTGTGTATGTATTAATACAGTGTGTCCAGAGCAAACACAGAAAACTACAGAAAAAGAGTGTCATAGACACAGATCACTGTCAGCATTTAAAATTCTGCTTCTGACCTAAGGAACAACTACACCATGCTTCGAATCTCTCTATACTCAAATGCCCAGCATTCTAGACAGGATTAGCTTAAGAAGGTGCACTTTCTTTGGAGGGAGAGACCAAAAGTACATTATTATTCTGTGTCCTCAAAACAATGTTCAACACACTGCTATAAGCAGCTTTGTATCAGGCTACAGTCCCCAGCAGCCCTCAAAGGCCTTTTTGAGTTATGAGGCATGAAAGTATGAGCTGAATTGCACTAAAATGCAGAAAATAGCCTATTACTCTGTATCTTACACCTCAAAAGAAAGTTTTAAAAAGAAAAATGCTAAGAATTCTGTTTCTTTTACCTTGTGTCCCCCATAGAAGGCAATTTCCTCTGAATTGGCGATAATGCGCGAGTGCATGTAGCGCAGGTCTCCTTTCCTCCTGGCCTCCTCAGCTACCAGCTTCCCGAAGCTCGGGGAGAACGCCCGCAGCACCAACCCTGTGAGGCCCACTGCGACGCCCGCTATGGCCGCCGGCCAGTTGGTGTTGGCACCTTTGGATTCAGCTGCCTTGATCAGGGTGTAACAGGTGACCACCACATCCAGGATGGGTTTGGTCAGGTTGGAGTAGAGGTGGGAGACGGAGGCAGCAAACATCACCACGTCCTCGGTCAGGGACTGGTCTGGGTTGGCCAGCCGGCCGTCCAGGTTGCTGACGCGGTAGTAGGTCTGATTGCTGAAGTAGAGCTGGTAGGCGTGGGAGACCAGCCGCGTGCGGAAGGCCAGGGTCAGCTGACCCTCCAGGTAGCGGATCACGCTGTTCACAAAGGTGGCGGGGATGGCGATCAGGAGCCACTTGGTCAGCTCCCACGCAAACGCCTGCGGATCCTTCTTCACAATGGTCTTGACGATGCGGCCGTCCAGGCTGGCCACATAGATGGAGAGGAATGTGCGTGACATGAGGGCTACAGAGTGGAAGCCAAGCAAGGCCAGCTCTTTACAGAAGAGTCGGGGGAAGAGGATGCGCAACAGGTGACCCAGCCTTGCCAGGAACTCACGGTTGACAGCCGGGGAGCGGCTTCTCCTCTTCTCCTTGTCTGACAGGCCCCGGGGCTCCCCGTTTGTGTCAAGCGACAGGGGCCCAGAGGACTGTTTACCAGTCTTGCCTGTGAACTTGGCATAAATGTGTGGGTAGAGTTTTTTGATGCCATAGGCAGCAACCAGAAGCAAAGCTGCTTTACGGACTGCTGAGGCTTTTCTAAGATGTGCAGGAAGTTTTAAGTAAGAGGCCAGCATTTTCTTTGGTTAAACTAAACCAATAGTGTTAAACTAGATGTTGAACGGACAGGCAATGTCTTATTAAAAAAAAACGCTATCTGTTAAGTATTTAAAAACGTGCTAAAAATGAGAACAGGTATAGGATGTAGAAATAGGAAGTATGTTTCATGTGTGTACAAGACTGTGTTACAGGCACTTATTATTATCAGTTCAACATGTAGGCTAACGTTTGATAGCTTAATCCTGGTTCATAACGTTGACTATTCACAAGTCAGCACGACAACACATCAGCTACCTGAACATATCTGGGGAGATGCGCATGACTTACGTTACAATAACTTTAGATAACGAACGAGGATTGAATTTGGTAAAGTACATGCGAACACATTTAAATCACTCAAGGTTAAGGTCAGTGTTAACCTTAGTTGACGTTACCTGGCTAGTACTAATGTTAGCAAACGATATAGTAAACGTTAGCTGGCTAACGACAACATTATATCCACGTAGCATGCAAGCAAGTTGTACTTTTAGACCTTAAAAGTAGTTCCCAGCTAGCCAACTGGCTAGGTAGAAGAATCGATAAGAAATAAGATTATGTTTAAATGTAGGTTAGCTGATAAGTGTGTCAATCAGTTGCGCTATCTAGCAACTTGCTATTACCACATTGGCTAAGAACTTTTTCTCTCCTCCACTCCACTTCCACTCGAGTGACCTTCTGAAAATTCGTCTTCCTTCACAGTTAAAAGCATTGTCACAGCAATACTATATGTTGGTATTTTTCATATAGATATGTACACCCACTCTCACAAATGATAGATCCAATTAAAGCATATCATGACCACCGGCGATCAAAGCATTTAACTCCATAACGTTACGTTTGTTTTTTCCGCTATGGGAGTCCAGTGAAGTCCTTAAATCTGGGCGGACCCTGCTGAAATGACGAAGAAGGGCGGAGACCCCGAGGCTCAAACCAGAGCTCAAACTGAGTCAACCAACTCACTTAGTCTTCGAGAGGGTCAGCTAAAAAAATTATGATTGGTCAGTTCACTGAGATTGTATCAACATGAATGCTACACATGGGTTGTTTGGTTGGATTCATTTTTTATAGCCATGGCCTAGCCTATTAAACTAGACAATAGGCTAGAAACAAGTCGAACAAGTCGAACAAGCTTAAAGGGCTGCAGTAAAATAGGCTATCTAAACACAGATGTGTCAGATTAGTCCAACACCAAAAATATAGCTCTAGCTTTTATCAGGAAAAAAGCACATTGAGTCCAGAGAGAATGTAAATCAATGTGTTAATCATTGGTTTTAGCCAGAGTCTAGGGCTCTGGTTTTAGCCAATTTAACCAGGAGTCTCTTATGGACCCTTTCAAGAGAGTTCCATTATCAGCATCATAGTTGGCCCCACAAGACTTCCTTTTTAACATTCCATATGTTATCTTAACGCAGAGGAAGTAGATTGGGGCCCAAATAGAATCTTCAAGCATTGTTTGTGTTTACCTTGTTGAAAGGGTCTATTATTCTGTCACAACAGCCTATTGTGCAGTAGTAGTAGGCCTAGTATGAGTCAAAGTAACCATGGAAAAGGTCTTAAACATTCCAAATTAATTAATTTTGTCTACAGTATAGTTTACAATTGTGCCAGCAAAGCTGCTTTGCATTGCTTTTTCTTTGATCATTTTATATCAGTAGATTAATTGCAGACAGATTGAGATTTATGGTAATAACTGAGATTTATAATAATAGGCTATTCTTTTATTATTATGGGTCAAGCACAAAGTGATCCAACAGTTTCCACAAACCCTACAAATACAGCCAAGACTGAACGTGAGGGTGGAAGAGGAAAGAAGAAGTCCAGTGTGGCCCAGCGGTTTCTGGGCCTGGTGTCTCTGTTATCTTCCATAAGAAGCAAAAAGAACCGTGTTCATCCATTCACTTCATCTCAGGACACCTTGAGTGGTGATGGAAGCATTGGCAATGGACCTTCTGGTGTGAGTGAGAAGAGCCTGTCCACTTGTCAACCAAATGGTCTTTTCGAACCAACCCTGAACTACTGGTCCCAGGCCCCTTGCTTGTCGGCTGAGATGGACCTGAATGGATCTGTGTTGACGAATGTAAGCTGGTGGTCCGTGCCTGAACACTCTCTGAACTCTGAACTGAATCTCTGCCTTGACTCAGACAGCTGGGAAACAATCTCAACCATAGCCATGAGCCCTGTAAGCTTACTACACAGAACACACATTACCATTACCCCCACTTTAGATCACTTCCATATATTCTTTTGTGTCTTCTCACCACTTTCCCTATTTTTCACTCACCTTTGCAGATCAACTCCGTGGACAGTTACAGAGCAAACACAACGTCCCCGGCCTTCCTGACACAGGTAATTCACTGAGGCAGATTTCTGACATTATAGCATATATATTAAAAGTGATGGTCAGTGGGCACCCCTGTGGCTTCCCCATCACTCTTTTGGTTCCTTCACTACAGCCTCCCCAGAACATGGATCTTTCTGGAATGTGTTGGCTGAACGCAAACATGTCGCCGACCCTGAATGCCGAACAGGACCTCACGAAAGGTTTCAGAAAGCCCACTAACAACATTCACTACACTGACGAAAAGGATGATATCTCTTATATTGAGGATGTAATTGAAGCCATTTTTGAAGCAAACAAACTACTGAATGATATGTATGAAGATGGATCGTTGAACAATTCTTAAATCTTGTAGTAAAATTATTTAGCCTACTACACTATTTGTCATCCCTGTATTCTGTTATAGTTAAGTGGTCTTTTCCTGCAACTCTAGCCTGGGTTCACCAGACTCACTCCCTTTGTGAAGCATCTCAGTGAGATAAGAATGAACAGATATGTGGTGGGTGGGGCCAGGCTGTATCCTTGCAGATGGTTCTCTTTTCCACACATGTGCAGTGGTTTTCCTCATTTTTTTTTTTTTAAGTATATTTTTTGGGGCTTTTTAATGCCTTTAATTTGATAGGACAGTGGAGATTGACAGGAAGCGAGTGGGAGAGAGTCGGGGTGGGATCCGGAAAGGACCACGGGGCGGGAATTGAACCTGGGTCGCCGGCGTACGGTGCAGGTGCCCCAGCTAGTTGCTTCACAGCTGAGGCCAGGTTTTCCTCCTCTTTGTTCATTTTTGACCTTTTAAATCTTTATTTTATTTGTTGAAATGTTTCCCAGTGAGGGAACACAACACAAATCCATTCAGGTCTCTGGATTTGAAGAGAGACTGATGTTTGACCACACAGTTTAATAATGTAACTGAAACAGTCATTTACCACTCATAAAATGGTGGATCTTTACTTTGTAAAATGCAGAAAAACGTGAGGAACCAAGTATTTACATTTTGCATGATAATGAAAGCAATAAAAGGGTGTTTTCTTAATCATGGATAAATTACTTGTGAAATTCAAAGATCCTCTCTTAAGACGTCAAAACCATCTAAAACATAAATTAGAACCCATTCTGTCACTTGACACCATACTGTTTTACAACTTCAGTGTGGGAATAAAATGTTATGGTCATATTTGGTACCTTGTTCTTATTACAGCAGAGAAATTGTGAACCCAGATAGCATAGACAATTTACTATTTCATTTGATATTTATATCAATCAAAATATGACAAAAGCCACGTGAACATGTCACTAGGAAACATAAATTGAAAAACCAATACAAGAACTGAAATAACTAAATGTAAAAGATAACGGCACAGCCACAGACAGAAGAGAAAATATATGTGTAGCCAGGTAAATAATGTGCTTTCAAACACGCAATCTCCTCTCTCACGTCTCCCAGGGGAGGGATATCAGTGCAATATACAATGCGACAGAGGATTGAAATTCTGTCAGCAAACCATTTTTCCACACAAATCATCGCTCCCGGAGGAGAGAGGCATGACCCCAGCAGCATACAGTTGGTCCTGAGACAAACACGGCAGCATCTGGTGGCAAGGATAAAGCTACAGGACACAAAACGCCCAAAAGCTCCTGACTGCTTCAGCACACTCTCAAAAAAAAAAAAAATCAGTTCTCTTGGACATGATGCTAGATGGAAGCTGGATAGAAGTTAGCGCTAGCCTAGTGCTACTTAATACTGTGGAGTATCTCTAGATCTCTAGGGTTGATGAGTAGGGTATGGCTCAGTTAGGGGTTACATTGTGAGAAGAGGGTCTAGCATGAAGACTAGCCTATATGACGGTGCTGAGAAAGGGCACAAGTACCTGCATGCAACAATGACAAGGAAGAGTTCAACGGAGGCCAACTCACTACGACAGACAAAAGATCATATCTACAGTGGATTTGCCAGCAATCCATATATATGCTTTTTTGCAGTGTTACAGCCTATGAAAGCAAATACAATCTGGTCCCCTCCCTCTTAATTTTCTCAACAATCCCTTTAAACAGAAATACATGTATAATACAGTACAAATGGCAGCAAGTTTTCACAAACAGCTAATATGCCGAATGTGGTTCCTAATGCCAAAACATATGGACATTTCTACTTGATGAAGCTGATAGGCACAATGGTTGACAGCTGGCATTCTTGACATGTAACGGTATACACTGTGATCATCATTGTAAAGAAAAGAAAGAAAAAAATGAGATTGATATGTGTACAACATACAATGACAATAATATACAGAAGAGTAGGCAACTAAAATGACACATGGCAATGACAAAGCCCTTACCCATGTACAACATGTTCAACTGTGACATGATAGTTCTGAGAATGCCTAAGTATAGCTACAAGAAGGAACAGGCACAACAATGTGCAATAGCAGTGGTGAGACATCTGCAAGTAGCAGGCTGATTGATTTGTTGCTGCATTTGCTGCTTCTTGACCACATGTCTTTGCATCCAAACAGGTCTTGCTCTTGTTTGTTCTTAATGGCTGAGGGAGTTTGTGTCATTTACAGTAAACTGGGGAGAGCTCTCCCCCTAGTGGCCAATTCTTGAAGAACACTTCATTTCGTTAGAAATGCAGGGGTGGGTTGTTCATGACACTTGTGAATAGACAAGAATATAATGAACACTTTGAGTTCCAAAACACAATCACTGATGGCTGATTAGCAAAATTATATAAAACAATATCCTTGACGCGCATTCAAGACAGGGTGAGCCTCTCTTGCACATACATTTTCTCCATGATCTACAAAGGCAAGGGAGACATCAGTTCCCTCATTCCATTAATTCTTTCCTAATTCAAAAACCGCATTTTATAATGTGATATAACCTTGTGATAAATTAAGCCTGGGGAACACTGGCACTGAAAAAAAAAAAAAAACTAATATTGCACTGGGTCTTACATCCTACTGTAATGTGATGCCTTTGATAATACTGTTGAACAGCTTCAGGCCATGAGAGCATGTTATGTAAGATGGGGGGGAAAGCTGTGTTTCATGTGTACACTAATCTGTGGATATGAAACTAAAGATGTACAAGGTTATACCGTAATCTCTGTGACTGTACAGGTCACTTGGCTGGTGTTCTCACGACACAATGCAGTCCCTGTAGAAATCTAAGTATCTGAAGCATTCCAATCTAGCTAAAACATTTCTGCTGAAAGATGGATACATCTGGATACAACAATTGACAAAAAATATCCATTTGTTTTTGCCTTTCTAGCATATGCCAGGCCATAAAAGGTCATTCATTTACTCTTAAATACTAATAATTTAGATGATTTCATGAAGCTGTTCATCATTTCATACTACATTCATACAAATGTATTTTATATTACAAGTCCACATAGGCCAGGATATGCATTATGTATTTAGTTTTTGGTATTTCATACAAATTTCTGTGACAATAATATTGCTTCTTTAATATTGGCTAGCTTTCATTCAAATGTTGCCAGCAAATATTGATACTATATTCAAAAATAGGGATAGAGTAATCTGCCTGAGACAAACGGGTGCATTAGTTAGTTTACATATAAAAATGATTGCAAAATATACTTGGAAGTATTTCAGTGGTTGAAGGGTTGGCAGTACTGCCTTTCAAACACATTAAGTAGTTTGAAAATTTATGAAAACTTTAATCTGTACTGTTAATACTAAGAGAACGTCTCAAGCCCAGACTGAGTGAATAATTAAGTTCCTCTCTTCACTAAAAAAGCTGTTATTCTGGAGTGATTTGTAGGTGTCCTAATATCCAAAGTACTCTTATTTTGATGATGAACTGCAGGACTAGAAGCATTGGCATTTAGTTTAAAAGGTTTCCTCATGAAAGAAACCGACATGACTTGTGGGTTTGTTTTTTACGTAGACAATTTCAGTGCTGTTTCAGGGATCATGAGAGGGCAACATATTACTTTTCACACCCCTCCCATTTTGTTCATCACCCTCCACTCTCCGTTCATTGAGAATGTCCAAAACAATTAATCTCCATCACCTACTCCAAGTTCCACTCACACCTGTCAGTTACTGTGGAAGTGGTGGGTTGGATACGGTCTGTGCTTTTGTCTGCATATCATGCGTGAGGTGGTTGTCAGACCAGGGTGCCTGGGCTGGGGCGCTCGGCACTGGACTCTTTGAGGGTCAGCTCCTGCATCTTGGAGGGAAAGCTGTCTTGATACAAAGACAGTTCCACTGACCTGTATTGAACAAAAATATTTAAAGTTAGTATACAGTACTACATCTAAGTCGTTTAACATCCATGAGGGTTAAATGTCTCTGCTGTTAGTAATTATAATACCAACCTGCCGTGAAGTGGATGCCCGTGAAAGGTCTGGGACTGTGGCAGCTGGGAGCTGTGGCACTGGGAGTAGTGGGGTGCATCACCCTGGAAAGATTTCGGCTGGTGGGTGAGAGGAGGGTGCGGGCCGTGCGAAGCGTGCAGCGAGTTTGTGGTGCGCCGGCGCATGGGTGCCCCCTCCTGGCCTTTACCATTCACTGTCGTGTGGCCCAGGGTGTTCCGCAAGTACCAGTCTCGGAGCCCCTCCAAAGCCAGGGCCTTGTGCAAGCTGCGAGTGGCGTCGTCTGGCGTGGAGGCCGAGGAGTCTGTGGTGATATGCGGCAGTGGCCTGTGCGTGTTCTGTGAGCCTGACGGGTCACCATGCTGTGGGTACACAGCAGCGGTGGAGGAGCCGTTTGTGGCAGGTGGGTTTTCCGAGTAAGCTGACAGCAAGATGGTCTCCTGCTGGTGCTGCTGGAGGGGTATGAACGGCCCACAGGATTTGGTCCGTGTGACTTTGACCCGGCGCGGCTCCCCTGGCTTGCCCCGGAGCATGTGTGGGCTATAGGCTGGTGGTCCACCTGAGAGATGCAGAGGCTGAGATGGTGGGGGGAAGCCATTATATTGGGGCAGAGGGGGTCCTGATGAGCCCTCAGGCCAAGGTCTGGGTTTGCCATTGACATGAGGCTGCATTCTCTGCTGCTGTTGCTGCTGCTGCTGTTGGGCCTGCATCTTCTGCTGCTTGCCCCACACATAGTCCAGCAGGATCTCATTGTAGTTCCCTCCACCTGTGCGACCCCCAACAGAGGTGCGGTTTCTGTTGGGGTCAGAGTGTCCCGCGGGTTGCCTGTCAGGGCTTCCCCTCTGCGCTTGCCTCAGACGGCCGTCTGTCAGTGCCTCCGAGCTTTTGTAAGGTCCCCCCCTTGCTGGCATCCCGTTTCGCTGGGGTGCGCCGTCGTCAACAGAAACAGCGCGGTCCAGAAGTGCCTCAGAGCTATTGCTGCGCCGCGTCTGGGCGCTGTATGAGCCACCCTGCTCTAAGGACCCCGACGAGGACCCCTCCTGAGTCTGAAGAGGCACCACCTGCGGTGCCTCAGGATTGTCTGACCACTGCTTAGTCGCAGATACCTCTGACCTGTGAGAAAAGAAAGACATGGAATACATTTTACATATATTTGAAGTAATACTAATAAAGTACTAACAAAATATATTAATAAAGATGTCTTAGAAGCATGTTGAAAATGTTTCTTTTAAAAGACAGTGACATCAATAATGAATGACAGATTTTAGTTGTTTTCTTTTTGTTTTATCATACTACTGATTTGAGTTGATTTAGTACAGTGTTTCCTCTTACTGTTTTACTATGTGTAGCATCTAGTGGAAAGATTGCTGAATTGCAACCAAAGGAATACCTCTCCATTGAAAAATGTCAAATAACATAAAAACGTGAAATATCCCCTTTAAAGTCAAAGGTTTAGTTTGACTTTTTTGAGGGACATTAGCAAGGTTATTAGCGGCTGACCTGATGTGTGCCGTGGCTGGGCCTGTGCGTGACAGGAGCGGGGTGGCAGGAACACTCCTGCCCTCCAGGTTGGACACGCTTCTTGGGAGAGAGCGGTTTGGGCTGTGAAGAGACCACTGTGACAGTTAGGATTATGTCCACTCTACTAATTGTGTTTATACAAACAATCAAAGCTGTGCTATCCCATGTGCCATGCCACGTTGGTCTTTTCAGAGGAGCTCATCCAGAACCATGCAGTGGCTGAGCTCCGTGAGACCTAAACCTGGTGTTGAGATTCACAGATAAGGAGTTGTGCACATTCCCTACACGGGGATGACAGCAGACTGTCACCTGAGGGCGAGGCCCGTTGAGAGGCTGGCGTACCTGGCTGAGCTGGCCACCGAGTTGCGGCGCGTTCTCATCTCGTAGTAGATCTCTACGGGGGAGAGCTTACGACAGAACCTGCTGTCTGGGCTCTCCTGAGCCAGCCGGGCACGAGCCGGAGACAAACAGTCAGGAGAGAACACCTCATCTGTCAGAGAGGAGGGAGAGAAATTATGTATAGATAGATAGATAGATGTAAAGACAGAAAGGTGGAAAAAGAGAGTTGAAGATAAATAAAGAAAAGGGAGAGCACAAACAGAGAGAGGAAGATGTGCGCAAGTGTCAAAAGAGAAAGATACAGAGGTGAGTGAAAGAGGAGGAGAGAGGTTGACAAAAGAGAACAGGAGAGAGGTGGTGAGAGACAGAGCGAGAGAGTAAGTGAGTGATGGTAATTTTGAGCGAGATAAAAAGAGAAAGAGAGCGGGAGGGAGAGAAAAGGTGAGTGGGGTAAGTGAGGTGGGGTAAGTGAGGTGAGGTGAGTGTGTGGTGAGGTGAGTGTATTGAGTGTGAGTAATGTGCGTGTCTGCTCTGCGGAGTGGAAGTAAGACGGCCTGCTGAGGGCCCTCTGCTCACCGTTGTCCTGCCCTGTGGAGTCTGACGTGGAGCTGCTCTCCGACTTCACTGCGTTATCTGCGGCGGTACACACAAACATGCGTGTCAACAGAGGACTGGCAAAACATACACACACACACACACACACACACACACACACACACACACACACACACACACACACACACACACATATGCATCCAAGTATGAAATGAACATACACACACACACACACACACACACACACACACACACACACACACACACACACACACACACATATGCATCCAAGTATGAAATGCGTCATCATAACACAAGTAAATAAAACCAGGTCTTACACTATAAACAGTACTCTTTACTCTTCATACAATAGTATGAAGGTCAAAATACAAAACACACACACAGGCACAAAAACACACAAACAATGGATTTTCACTCTTTGGGAATGGTTACTCAGACTCATCAGTCTGTGTGTGTGTGTGTGTGTGTGTGTGTGTGTGTGTGTGTGTGTGTGTGTGTATACAGTGATGGCCAAAAGTGTTGGCACCCATGCCAAAGTTGACTGAAAAGAGGAATATAAAATCATCTTTTGGAAATTGATCTTAATGCCTTAAGTGACAAAATGAGGAAATATCTAACCTTTAAGGACACCAATTTTCTTAGTGAATGAATAATGTATCATAAATAAATAAATGTTCTTCCTTAAAATACAGGGGTCATAAGTATTGACACCTCTATGTTAAATTCCCATAGAGACAGGCAGATTTTTATTTTTAAAGGCCAGTTATTTCATGGATCCAGAATACTGTGCATCCTGATAAAGTTACCTTGGCCTTTGGAATTAAAATAACCCCACATCATCACATACCCTTCACCATACCTAGAGATTGGCATGGGTGTTATTTCAGTTAGCCTATTAGCTGGTTTGATGCTCATTGAGCTCAATGCAAATCAAACCAGCTAATAGGCTAACTGAAATCACTTAAGGCATTAAGATCAATTTCCAAAAGATGATTTTATATTCCTCTTTTCAGTCAACTTTAGCATGGGTGCCAACACTTTTGGCCATCACTGTATGTGTTTGAGTGTTTTCAGTGGATGATTACAGACCAGTGTCCCCACAGGTATAATGAAGGGAAGGGACAGGCAACTCAACATTTCCTCTGACATACACACACACACACACACACACACACACAATACACAATGTCTTTGCTTATCTAAGGTGGGCCTTTTTCCAGGGTGTGTGAACACTGTGACTTTTTCTAAATGGTCTCCTAAATGTCTCACACAAATACACACACACAGAAACATGGATATACTGTACACACACACACACACACACACACACACTCACCCGCCTCTCTCTCTTTCTTTCTCCCCTCTCTCTTTTTTCTCTCTCTCACACACACATACATGCACATGCGCACACACACACACACACACACACACACACACACACACACACACACACACACACACACACACACACACACACACACACACACAAATTGTCCTAGCACAAAACCGTTCCCACAGTCCATCTCCTCAGGGGCAGTGTGAAGGCTAAGCTGGCCTGACCCTGTGTAAAGGCAGAGTATCCTCTCCTGCCCGCCTCCCTGCCCTCATCGCTGGGTCACCTCTGCGGGTGCTGTCACTTAGCAGACCACAGAGTCCAAGCCATGGAGTATTTATGAAGGCTGCTGCATCCCACCCTTCTATTGACTCTCACACAGGTATTGATTTCTCTGCACGTGATGAGAGGCATCTTGCTGTGGTCACTGCTTTCAGCGGAGAGGGGGTCAGAGTGGGGGTGGGGTGGGGTGGAAAATGGCCAACACTGTGTGGCAAATTCAAATGAAGAAAACAAGAGCAGGCCATACTTTCACCTTCCTATTGCTGACCACTGACAACTACCATCACAAGTACGCAAAAAACACAATAAATTACACTACCATTTCTATTCGGTACACCTACACCACCCCCACAGAATGTACATCTGTGTAAAAAAGTCACCTTTGTCAATTATGTAGCCAAAAAATACCAGTGCATAAGTGTACCTGTGTGGCATCCACGATGGACCGTTCTCTTGCCGTGAGACGGCTGCTGCTCGGAGTCGTTATGCCTGCGGAGGGCGCCACTGAACAGCGTCTTCTTCAACTTCCTCTGGCTGGCTTCCTCATCCTGTGGTGCACACAGAAAATGGCCTCTTTGTGAAGACAAAGAAATTACATTTATCAGTGGGCTCTATTTTAATTAACAAGGCAGGGAGCCCTTCACGCAAATGATTTCTCTCTCTCTCTCTCTCTCTCTCTCTCTCTCTCTCTGTGTGTGCCT